>NW_023994583.1:0-135000 GCF_015586225.1 Lucilia sericata | reverse complement strand
TATTAGAATTTTCTACTTACCCACTGTGCATTTCAATATTAAATATTTCATAATTTAAACCATTAGTTTCCAACCCATAGTTTATCAAATCAGTACAAGGATTTTGAATTTCATGCACATGTAAATGTCCATTTTTATCCAACATACAAACACATTTCTTTAATTATAAACACTTTTGTAAATTTATAAAATTCTAGAGTTCCGATATGAGTTCCCGTCAAATGAATGCTTCAGCACCCAAACGCTTCAATGATTTTCTATGAAAAATACTACCACCATCAAATGATTAGCAACAGCGACATTGACACAGCAGGAGCTTAAAATCATCAAAAGGATTTTAATTGAATCGCCCAGAGAGCAGCAACATTATCATCATACACCATCGGCTATCATCAGCCTTGACAACAGCAACAATAACTGACACATTCGGTACAATTTAGTAATCAAATTTTTTTTAGAATCAATCAATCCAACAAAGCGACAGCAACTGAAGAGAATCCTTTTACTAACATTCAAAATATACACTCGTATTAACTAGAGTTATTCTACTTATTGATTAACGGCACAAAATATTTATTATTTTTTAGTATGTAATATGTATGTGTAAGTTACAAATAAATACCTTTAAATTACATTTAAATTGTACGTAGTTTAATAAAATCTAAATCGTTCGTTTTATGACTTTTATTTTTTTAAATTATTTCGGTATGTAGTAAAAGTGCGTTGCTGTTGTAGCTGTGTTGACCATCCTTGGCCGTTGAACTCTGAGTCGTTCCGGCGCGAAGAACCAATTGCGTAGTCGATTAAAATGGTTATAAATACAATTATGCTGGAAATGAAACTACTCATTTCATCCAAGAAGAGATTAAGCTTTCAGAATCTGACTCAATATAAATCGAACAAACTGAAGTCAGATCTTTTTGTGCCAGAGTACTAAGACGCACCAGCAGTGACTTCGTAATATTCCTAGTGCAAGTAAAACTTTCTGGACCAGATGGCATACCGGTAGGGGTTTTGAAGCAGTGATCTTCGAATTAAGCTCGCCCATTTGCTAATCTTTTCGGCATTGTAAAGAATGCTAATGTAATGGAAGATTCCTAATGTAACTTCAATTCTAAAAAAAGAAGAACAGAAAACACCAGAAAATTGTCGCTCACTTTGAACAGCACTGTCTAAAGTTGTGGAAAGTATGGTCAACTCTCATCTTTTCAAATATTTACAACTCATTTAGGAACGATATACGGGAGATTTGGAAAGTTGATGTCATTCCATTTACTATTTTCGCAGAAGTAAAGTGTGCTATGGTTAATTTCTATCAAAATTAATTGCATTTGGTGTCGATAATAACTTATCTCGATTTATTTAGAGCTATTTCAGAGATAGAACTTTACGAGTTGTTATACATATATACATATATGGGATCTCGTCAAACAAGTTAAAGATTAAATCATGGATACTGCAAGGCTCTGTTTTATCTACCACTCTATTTCTTATTTTCATACACGACCTTCATTGACTATTTACTCTTTCGCCGATGACAAGAAAATCTGCAATGGACTTGAGACAAAACATGAATGAATCACCCAACCACGACATGGTAACAACCTCTGAATAGGATCGGTTTTAACTCCCGAAAAAGTCAATGTAGCATCTAAAAGAACAAACACATGCAGATTTTGTTGTCTCGGTCATTTATAACGGTCTGAACAGACCAAACATTGAATACAACTCATGTTTAGGCCGGAGCTACGAAGTTTATTTTAGAAAAATTCGTCTGCATACAGTATCGGTGTACCGTCGCAACGTGGAGTGTATTTTACTTTTCCATATGTATTACATTGAAATGTGTTCTTCATGTCCTCGATACCGATAACTTTTGATTGATCATCATCAGAACATCTTTCATCAAGAACACACTCAACAAAAGTTTGTTGTAGATCATCTATAGAAAGTTTTGAGATCAGTATGAATTGGGATAACAGATGCTATAAGAACTAGTCCATCAGAACTTCTGAAGGACTAGTTCTACCAATAGATCTGCATATAATGGCGATATCTGCTTGCAGCGTAGCGAGGCTTAACTTATCCGGAAGTTGAGGATCAAGAACATATGGGCACGCTAAGATTTTAAACCTATTACCTCCAATCTTGATTTTAAACCTATTACCTCCAATCTTGATCCAATCCCCACACACAGACTTCGATAAAGTTTTCAAAGTCAGAGTTCCTTCCAGGAGCAAGTGGAATCCTTACAGATGGTCTAAAATGAACAGCGGTGTTGGTCAAGGTGTCTTTTGTGAAGAAGCAGGGAAAAGTATATCTTACCATCTTCCCAACAACTGCAGTGTCTTTCTGGCTGAACTATTTGCTATAATGTCAATCTTTAGGGTACTAGATGACCTGAATATTCGCGCCAACATAGGAATTTTTGTCGATAGTTAAGCGGCACTCTCAATTTTTCTCAAATTCTTATACTACTACTTTCCTACCAAGGCGGGGTCGCCTGTCTGACATTACCCTTGTTTGGATCCCTACGCATAGGGACTATTATGAAAATTAACAGGCGGATGGGCTTGCCAGAACGGGATCTGCTCTTGGTATCTCCAATGCCGTTTCAGTAGCAACTCCGTTAGGTTTTATCAAGAGCAGTATCCTCATATTCTTTTTTCAAAAGGCTAATAATAGATGAAATAACCTATGTAGACACATGTTAAGGCGCCAAGTTATTGTGGCCCTTCTTCAATGGGAAACGCACAAGACACCTTATAAACTGAAGTAGGCGGGATATATCGAAGTTGATAGCGGTAATAACAGGACACTGGTTACTAGGCAGACATGTAAGTCGGCTTGGGCTCCCCTTCAATGAACACTCGCAGTTGCAAAGACAAGGAAAAGGAAGAAACAGTCTTCCATCTTCTCTGTGAATGCCCTGCTCTAGCCGTTAAGAGAAACCGTTTTCTTGGCAGTTACTTTATATTTAACCTTGATGAGATATCTGTGACTAAGCTTAATGATATCCTGAGATTTCTCACGGCTATAGTCTGGATCTAATATAATAAAATACTACATTTGACGAGTGGAGTGGTGCAATCAAAACGACTCTACTTGACTGTTCGCGCGCAGTGAACTATTACGTTAACCAACCAACAAACTCAACATTCACACAATAACCATCAACATATTACAAAGAAACTATTCTTCAGACGTATCGTCCGTAAATGGAACAAACTTCCTTCGATGTAAAAATATTATAAATTCATGAGTTATTTACGATTAAGTGATTTTCGGATGTGGACTTTAAATGGAAACTATGACCAATATATTTTAATTATGCAAAATTTTGTGGTAATGCCAATATTCTAAAGGAAGTTATTAACAATAAAACCATTTTCTGGGAGTATGTAAATTTGTATGGAAGCTATATGAAATTTTGATTCTAATAATTGTCAACCATGTTAATTTTTTGACATATGTATGTTAGATTAGGTTGATAGGAGGATGTATAGTACATAAAATCCGAAGAAATACACCTAGGCCACTATCGGTCCTGTTGTGCGCTCCTTTTCATGGAAAAAAAATTTATTATTTCTCAATGTTCAGAAACTCAGTTTCCTGGACGTAATTCCTAAGAATCTTCCGATCAGTGTTAGTCAGGAATGTTATTTCCGGAATAACATCATTTCCAAGATACTTGGATCTAACTTCGACGAATGCTTGACAGTGGCAAAGAAAGTGCTCCAGAGTTTCACTGTCCTCTCCACATGCTCTACATTCGTCTGAATCCTCACGGCCAATTTTGTATAGATGTGCTCGTAATCCTGTGTGCCCACTCAGAATACGTACCATCATACTAACTTCAGACTTGCTCATTTTGAGGAGATTTCTCGTCTTGTTCTCATCAGGGTCACCCCATAGGATCTTTGTGGTTCTACCCACCGTTTCATTATTCCAAGAGGCCTTATGGGATTCTCTCACCCATATTTTTATGACATATATAGTTTCTGAAAAAAATTGATCAAAAATGAGAAAAAAACGTAAAATTTTCATGGGTTGTTTCGGAAATTTGCTCATATCTTCGTTATTTCCTAATCAATTTTGCTGATTTTAAATAGTAACCTTCTTGAAAGCGTGTCTAATGAAATTATTGAAAATTTCGATCTTGCAGCTATCTGGGGTTTTATGAATATTGATTTTAATAAACATACGGACAGACATGCTGTCATGTCTATATAGACTCCACTATTTAGAAGGACTCGGAATATTTACATACATGTAACTTTATACTGTAGAAAATACAAACATAATGACAAACTTATACATTCTTCTCACGAAGATGAATGGTATAGCTCTTGGTGAGTATAAACAAGTAAGAGTGCTATATTCGGCTGAGCCGAATCTTATATACCCTTCACCATAGTGTTTTAAAAATTCATTTTCCCGACTATATCATTATTATAGCAATAGCAAAACATAATGAACAACAACAACGCTAAAGGAAATAAACACACAAAAAACAAATACTCAAGGCAGTAAAACCAACAGACATCCAAACATACGAAACGAAATACTCAAAAAAACAAAATACACAACGCAATGAAACCAACAGACATCCAAACATACGAAATTCAATACACCAAGCAGTGTTGTCAACTATTGTATACTAAAACGCGCCGTCCATTCACTCAAAACGCACTAAAAAGCGCTAAAATTATATTTTTACACAGTCTTAAAAAATATAGTATTTAGCTAAAATTTGTTTATTAAAAAAATTACTCCTTAATTGGAATTTTGATTCGGGAACGAAATTTAAAAAATTAAGGTTAATACAAATATGTTCGATTTTCTTATTCAATGACTAATTGATATCATCGATCAAGATCTCAATAACTAGTCAAAGAGATTTTTTGAAATTCCCCATAATAAATTTTAATTAAACTCTTCATTTCCAAAAATACCAAGAGCCAAAACTTTGTGAAAAAAAACTGAAGTAATCGTCAAGTAATTGTTTCCTTCACAGTGAAGTTATAAAAAAATAATGCTAAATTTTTGTGAGTCAAACTTTGTGCTATCAAAATTATTTTTGTATTATTCACATTAAAATATCAATAGTTTTCACGAAATGCAATTTAAATTCAAGTTCAAGTTAACCTAACTAAAATTAAGTTAATTTACAACTTTTAACTTTTTTGACGAGAAAAACTTTCCTTGTTGTGAATTTTTTATAGAATTTTCTGATCAATAAAAAGCTGTTACGAACAAAATCAACTGTTGTGGAATTTCACGAAATCAATTTTCCCTTCGAATTGAATGAAAATTTAAGAAGAAAAAATTTCAATTCTTTTGGCGAAAGTGAATATTTTTTATTTTAGTTTTAAAGTTTTAAAATAACTCATCACACTAAAAGATCTTTGAATTACTCATAATATGGAAAGTTTAGAAAAAGAACTTTAATAAATTTGTACGGCAGAGTACTGTCTAAAATTATTCCGTTTTATCTATATTGTTAAACTAGAATAATTTTATGTTATTAAAAAGATTTTTCATTTCTTGAAGAAAGCGCTAATTTAGCGCCTTTTTTCAAAAAAGCGCTAAGAGGAAAAAATGCGACTTTTGGATTGTTAAAAGGCGCTAAATCTAGCGCCAAAAGCGCTAAATTGGCAACGCTGACACCAAGAAAACCAAAACAATATACACAAGGCAATGAAACACACAGCCATCCAAACATACGAAACGAAATACTCAAAAAAACAAAAACAAAATACAAAGGCAAAGCAGTGTTGTTGTTGTTTATTTTTTATGAAATTTTCAGAGGTTGTCTCGGATTTTTGCTTATATCTCCGTTGTTTATGAACGGATTTGCTGATTTTAAATAAGAAACTTCTCGAAAGCATGTCTGATAGAATTATTGAAGATTTGGATCCCGAAGATATCTGGGGTCTTCAGAAAACTAATTTCAACAGACAGACAGACAGACGGACATGGCTTAATCGACTCCGCTAACTATAAGGATTCAGAATATACATATATACTTTATGGGGTCGGAAAATTATATTTTGGAAATTACAAACGGAATGACAAACTTATATACATATACCCTTCTCACGAAGGTGAAGGGTATAAAAATTATATAAAAAAACTAAACTAAATATGTATTTAATTTTATTTAGTTATTTTTTATTTATTAATTTGTTTATTAATAAAAATATAGAAACAAGCAAAAATAATAATAATATAATATATAATAATAATAAAGATATACAATTATAATAATAAATCACTAAACTAAATAACATTTATACAGTTAAACAAAATATTAATAATAATAATTATGATTTTTATCAATTATATTGTATGTGTATGTTTAAAACTTCATATCTTTTTTATTTTATATATTATATATGTATGTAATTGTATTTATTATTAATACATTTATATATAATTAACTTTTATTTAAATTCATTTTGTTATTTTAAAAGACTTTAATTAATTTATTATTAATTAATTAAAATTCAATTTAAAATGATTAAATAGACATTTTTAAAGATTATAATTTATTTTTGTTTAATTCCAATACACATTTATTTTAGTTTTTTTTATAATTAAATTTCATTTAAAGTTTTCTTTAGGTTTTTATTTTATTATTATATTTAGATAAATAATATTTCAACTACTGCTGCACTTTATTTTATGGAAAAAAGTTTTATAAAATATTAAAAAAGTAATAATATAATAAAACATTTTTTTTTAATTTTTATTTACATCATATTTTTATTTATTTAGTTTTTAAATTAATAACAAATAATGCACAATATTGTTTTTTTTTAAAGAATTTATTTTAACAAATTTTTTTTTACAGTGAGTGTCTTGGATGTTTTCAGAATTAGTTTTAAAGTTTCTTGTTATTAGATCCTGTGAAATTAATCATATAGCTTTGAAGGTCTTAAAAATGTTTAAAGATCAGACTTTCTAACAGTTTCACCTACAATAACTACGCCATTTTCAGAAAAAGGTGATTATATTCAAATTATTAGCGAGTTACATTCCTTAGATATAAACAATATAAACATGAATATATAGCACAAGTAAAACGTCTTTGTTTTGATATTAACTGGTCCCGTGATATGTCAAAAAATTGATAAATTTCAAAGAATGATCGATTAATTTCTAATCCATTTTGTTAACAGGATTGTAATAACCACATATCGGAAGAAACCCGTATAAATTAGTTTAAAACCTTTATGGGGCATTATTAGTTAAGTGCTAAACCTTTCACACATTCCATTCGGATTCGGTAGTTAATATTTCGATGCATAGATGTTCAAAGTGAATTAAGAAGTATTTAAAAGGGTAAAGCAGGGTCATTTTGATTACTACTCAAGGTTAAGGCAAAAACTTTTTCTGGTTCCTCCTAGAAACATAATGGAATTCTACCGCATTTCACTTTCTACTATCTTTTACTCACTGTTTTTTCCTAAAATAATGCATTTTTCACATAATTCACAATAATTTCTTTTACCTAGTTAGTAATAATTTTTCTCTTCATATAAATAGTAATAGTTTTTATTATAAAAGTGTAGCGTTTAAAGCATTTTTTTTACATATTCATTTAGGTTTTTTTATTTTTTAAATAAATCTTAAAATATAATTTCGTTTCATAGAAGATGAGGGGAGGGGGAGGCAGAGGAAATAGGGTTTTATTTTAAATAATAATAACAATATTTTCATTTCAAACACAACTCAATTACTTTAAGGGATCCAAACTTTCCAAAGTGAAATCATCTACGGACATTTTACTAACTTGTTTTTGAAAAATACTGGTGCCATTTGTAGTAACGGCCGTATCAAAGGGGTCAGAGCCAAACAGATCGGCCATATTGCCATTGCTAATGATGTTGTGGTTGTTGTTAGTGATGGCAGCTGTGGGTGTGGTAACCGAGGTGCTACGGCGTGAAGCTGACACTTTTGGTGGTGGAGCCACTGAAATTTCATATAAAATATTGTTAAAAATTAAAAATTTTCATAATTTGATACAATACTTACATAAAGGTGGCGTTATGGTCAATTCACTAAAACTGTTATTGGAATTATTGCTAATGATGCTGGTATTATTGTTATTAATAAATTTATTATCATTATTATTGTAGAACAATTGTTGTCCAAAGGATTTTGAGGGTTCAAAACCAAATAAATCATTGGTCATAGTTTTACCACCACTGCCGGTACTATTACCATCTGTATTCGATTCTTCTGCACGCGGATCAAAATCACTATCAGAATCTGAATTCAATAACAATTCATCCATTTTCTGATTATTGTTTTTCGTTAACAATTGTGTTGGCATTGAGTTGCGCGGTGGTACAGCGGGTAAAAATGATGTCGATGATGCTGACGATGTTGTGGACATTTTCGATGATGTATTACAGGAGTTAGTATCGATTAGCAAAGCTCTGTCATTGTTATTGTCGCTAAGACCATTAGTACCATTTGTTAGAGCAGACGAATTGGTGGAATCACCTGCTGTTACGCTTTGTGTTGTAGACACCGGCACCTCAACGATATCCTTAATGCCTTCTCGGAATAAATAGGTATCCATTTCATTTTTGGGTATTTTTAAAGCCAATTCACGCAGACGATTTTTATAAATCGTAATGATTTTCTCTAAGTCTGTGATTTGTTGTTGAGCTTTGCTTAGTTCCGATTTTTCTGCGGTGTTAATGTATTTTCTGAAAAGATGGAAGAGTTAATTTAAGAAATGTTACTTAAAAAAGTATGGGGTCCTAATAGTACTAGTGCCTTCTAGAGTCAATTATAGACCAAATTTTACAGAGTTTAATAGAAGGGGGCTTGGTTCGAGCTCATAGTCTATTTCATCATTTATCTAGTAGTCTTGAATGGACACGTATATGTACTCTGTAAAATAGTCTATTGACTAAACTATGGACCAGTCTATTAACTATGAACAATTTTATTGACTAGACTATAGACGAATCTATTAACTATTTTATAAATAATCTATGGACTAGTCTACGTATTACTATATGTAAAAGTTCATGGACTAGTATATGTACTAATTTAAGAACTAGTCTATTGACCATTCTATAGACTAATCTATGTACTAGATTATTGACTAGTCCAATTACTATTCTATTGTCTAGCCTATGGGTTTGTCTATATACTAATCTATGAACTAGTGTATTGACCATTCTATTGACTAGTTTATTGACAATTCTATTGGCTAGTCTAGCCTATACTAGATTATTGACATTGATTATGTACAAGTCCATGGACTAGTCTATATACTAATCTAAGAACTAGCCTATTGTCCATTCTATAGACTAGTCTATGTACTAGATTATTGACTAGTCTAAGTACTATTGTATTGGTCTATGGGTTGGTATATGTACTAGTCTAAGAACTAGCCTATTGACCATTCTATAGACTAGTCTATGTACTAGATTATTGACTAGTTTATTAACTAGTCTATTGACAATTCTATTGGTTGGTGTATGTACTAAATTGTGACTAGACTTTTGACAATACTATTGGCTAGTCTATAGACTGGTCTATGTACTAGTCTATGTTCTATTTTATGTACTAGTCTATGTTGTAGTCTATTTACTAGTCGTTTGACTTGTTAATTGATTAGCCTATGGACAAGTCAATTCACTTAAAACTTTTAGAATATGTGGTCTTTTGAAAAGGCAAACTAGTAGCCTTTTCATAGTGAAAATATTTACCTAAAAGCCAATTCAAAGGCTTGACCAATAGTCAGTGTAATATCGGAAGCCAACTTATTGGAAATGAATACAAAACATTCATGTGTTTCTTCTGACGATGATTGCGTGGAGCCATCCGGACTACTGCCACGGCCATTGGTCATATTATCGCTGTTTGTCTTAACAGTTTTGGCAATAAAACTAAAATACTTCTTGACACCCTTATCATCAGCACAATAGGAAATATTATGCAAAGGGAATTGATGTAAGATTTTCTGTGTTCTCGGCTCCTGCACCGCTACACCATCCACACTGATAGTGATTTCAACTTTTTTGAATTTTTCTTGAGTTCCCGTTTCGGCTTTTTTCATTTGTTGGGCAAATTGAAGTTTACGTATGGTGTCCTTAACAACTTCAATACCCTTGGGCTGATCCACTGGTAGACTGCCAGAGAACTAGAAAATAAAGACCAAAGTTAAATATAAAAAGACATTTATTTTTGTAGTTTTCCACAACTTACCTTGACTAGATAGACTACATGACCATTGATTAAAGCTTCTGGCGTATGCAACCAATTACGTTTACCGCCCTTGGTTTCTTCCTTGGTGGCGCTGCCATTTTTATTTTCTGTATTTTCGCTATTATCAGTTTTACTGTTATTATTCTGTTTGTTCCAAAACTTAAGCTGTGACATGGTGTTTTGTGTTCTGTTGTGGTCTTAATACAGCAAAATTGGTTTAGATTTTTTTCCAAGATATCTGTAAAGAAATTGAAAATTAATTAAACATTAAAACAAGTAGCAATATTATAATTATGCATTAGTTCAGAAAAATAAAGTAACTAAAGTTTTAATCAACTGCCTCAATATTCATTGCACCCAATTAATTTTAATAGTATATTTTTATAGCTAAACGCATTTTATGTTTTTTTGCCACAAAATCAAGTTTCCTTCCTAAGAATTACAAAAACAGCTTTTAATATTCGTCATAAAATGTAGTATTTTTAAATTTTTTACTGCTAAATATTAACAGTGAAACGAAAATCTTGTTTAATACTAATTTTTTGTAATTCCGTCATTTTTTGAATCATAATTGTATTGACGTCTTTACTAATTTTGTTTAAAAACCAATAACAATTTTAATTGTGTCTTCAATAACTTGTATAAGATTTTGGAGGGTAAACATCGGTCATTTATTTTCAGTTCGTACAGTTGTACAGATTTTTGCTTCGAAAATCTCGAATTTTGTGTAACAAATCGGGATGCTGGTGAAATTGACTTTGAACACCATAAAATAAAGAATGTCTAAGTGTTTAACGTGAATACCTGCCTTAACGGCCTTATTTTTACACTTGGTAGACTTGAGAACGGTCTACCACGCGGCACCGGAATCCTTCTATGAAGAACTCAGGCGGCAATTTTTGTACATGGCTGTGCCGGTCCATGTACAAGCATTTTGCTGAAGTACTCTAGCTGTCTTATCTCTTGCCATAGTAGCCCCGTTGCGGAATGACAGGCACCATGGGATCAATCCCAATGCAAACCACTACAAGGAAAAAGCAATTCACACTCTAGCTATAGAATATCTTGCCATAGTAGCCACGTTGCGGAATGACAGTCCAGCAATTCACTGGCCTAAAGTCAATAGAAAGGGAGACAACCCCATCATCAGGTGAAATCAATCTTCCATTATACCGGAAGTTGACCTTTAGATGTCATGAAAGAATATTTACAATGAAATCCCTATTAACTAATGACCCATTCCAGTGCATTCCTTAACCTCTTAAAGCCCGCGCAACCTCACTAATGAGATGGGCCTGTTGATTCGGCAACAGCACCTAGAGACGCATTTGGTAAACCGAAGTACCCAGCTAATAAATCAGGATCCATCTGTATGTCAGATAATGTGACAAAGAATAATTGCCCCGATATGGTGGTTATCAACCAACGAAGCATGAAACAATATGCATCCTGTTGAGATGACAACAGTACCGAGAACTTCCCTGAAGTAAAAGGTCTACTAAATCAGTACTAGACTCCTGTAGGACAGAGAAGTCTTTCCCATCCATTCTCAGACCATAAAGAACGATCTACGGAATGACAGGCAACTACCAAGTGTCAACCTTCCCCAACCAATACTGGCGCCCTACTACGCGAAGAGTAAGAGATATTCAACGGGTTCAGGAATCCAGCATAAGTTGCTGTGTCCCATCACCCAGTGACATCTGTTGAGACAGCAACAGCACCGGAGAGAGAATCCAAACATATATGGCATAGGATATATCAGTCCTTAAACCAACATTCTCTCCCCGCGAACATATATGGCATAGGATATATCAGTCCTTAAACCAACATTCTCTCCCCGCGAATTTGGCTACATTTGATCATCACCAATTTATAGTCCTGACAGACTAGATGTATTGGTAGCACCACTTTTCCCCGGGGGAACCATAAACTAGAGTAGTTTATGTATAGAAGTATTAATGTAATCCATTACGACAATTCGAAGTCCAATATGGAGCCCGGCCAAATTCAAATCAATGCCAAAGCCGAATATCCATCGCAGTAAGGTAATAAATATTCTGTTTTTAATGGGATCAGAAGAATCCCACTTAAAATTGGGCCACCTGATTGAAATGATTGGAATATGCGACTAGAACTAAAACTTAATATTTTTATCGGCCAGTTAAAAACTATTTAGATAGATAGTCATCCGTCAACAACTTTTTATACCCTACACCACTTTAGTGGGGAGGGTATATTGGATTTGTGCTGATGTTTGTAACATACAAAAATATTCGTCCTAGACCCACCTTAAAGTATACCAATCGGCTTAGAATCGTTTTCTGAGTCGATTAAGCTATGTCCGTCCGTCCGTCTGGCTGGCTGTCCATGTAAACCTTGTGCGCAAGGTACAGGTCGCAATTTTCAAGATAATTGGATGAAATTTGGCATGCACGTTTTATTTGACCCAAGGACGAAGCCTATTAAATGGTTAAAATCGGTCCATTATTTCACCTAGCCCCCATAGAACAGAACCCCCCGAAAAGGGCTTCTGAGCTCATAATTATGTTAAATATACAGATATATCGATAAAATACGGCACAACTAAGTTTTATAGAAGTCTTGATGACCCTGCCAAATTTCATAAAGATCGGGCCCCATTTGACCCTAGCTCCCATACAAAGTCCCCTTCAGAAAATTACTTGAATGTCCCAAATTAACTTATAAACACAAATATCGCGATGAAATTCAGCACAATAAAATATTATGTAAATATAAATATATTCACAAAATTTTATCGGGCTTGGTCCATATTTGCCCCTAGCCCCCATATAAAGCCTCTTTCAGAAAATTAGTTTTTCATCCATAAATTGCTTAAATGTATCGGAATAAGGGAATATTGAAGATAAATGCTTTATTATGAAAAATAAATCACATTTAATATTCATAACTGGTGTAGGGTATCATATGGTCGGCCTCGCCCGACTATACTTTCTTACTTGTTTAATATTAGGAAAAGATTTCATCCACCTAACCCCCGTTTGGGTTTTATCACGTCTACTACGTCTACGACCCAGTGTTTGATGGTGGGTATAAAAACATATCTGAAACGAGTTGAAGTTTGATATATCTTTCTTAAATGAGTTTGTACTAATGTGTTTCTAAATCTTATGGCAAGCCGACTCATGCGCCAAAAGATAAGACGGGGAATATATTGAAAAAACAAGATATTAAGTTATGACCCATTAGTTAATTTAAAATTTAAAATAGTAGAAATTCTGATGAAATTTAACCATCACATCAGGTTTTTAAGATAACTTTATAAAACCGTGAAGATATCTTTGTTTATAAAAACTATTATGTCATCTAAATGCCCTATCGGTCGACTTTAAAATGAAATTCTTAACCTGAGTTATGTATATCTTCTACCTTCCTCGAGATTTCGAAACAACTATTGATAAAAAATACAAAAATATCTTTTATTTTTTGGCAAAAACTTCAACGGACGATATCTCAGCAAATTCAATGTCTCAAGCTTTAGGTAATGGTATCTAGAATTATGAAAAATGTATAACAGAGCTGCATTCGCGCTGTTAAAAAGTCTCAAACTTTAGGACACTATATTTCAAAAACATGAAAATAATACTTTGGACTCTGGATTAAAAATCTCGTGATCTGTGTTATTTTCCCACATTCTGCAGAGTTCAGTCCGTAATTGAACTAAGCTCACATAAAGCTGCTGTACCGAAAATTAACCTTATTTTCATACAAGGTGGCGCAAAAGTAAACTTCCGATGTTTTTGGCTGTAATTGAAAAAAAATTAAAAACTTAGATTCTTTTTGCGGATTATTTTTATTTGGTCTATTAATTTTTTTTACATCAAGTCGAGAATATGATATCATGTATTTGACCCCTTTTTATGTCATTTTCTATCACTTTGGCCAAAACTTCCGGCATTCACATTCTTCACATTCTTGACGGATATTGTCTTTAAGAGCTGCAAGAGTCTGAGGCTTGTTGACATAAACCCGCGACTTCAAAAAGCCCCACAAAAACAAGTCTGGAGCGGTCAAATCATGATGAAAAATCATCTTCCTCTTGGTGGTGAATAAGGATGGCTTGAGGGTATGTTAGACGCGATTGGCGGTCAGCAGCTAACAGCTGATGCAACGTCTGGACTTTGTACGGAAACATCTTCAAATCTTGTACCAAAATTCGCTGTAAAGACCGTCGACTGATACCCATTTGCGTGGCACGTCGTCTGGTCGATGTCGACGGCGTTTCCATGACATCCTCGGCTACAGCAGCAATATTCTGGCTACTCCGGGGTCTGCCATACCTGGCAGCATCTCATGTTGTGCCAGTCTCTTCGAGGCGAGCGGCTAGTAGGCGTTGGACGGCCAGAAAATCTGCGACGAAATTCACGTTGTGCCAAAGTCACCGACCGATTATTGGTCAAATAAATTGTCAGCAATATTTCGCGTTCTGGAGCAGTGTAGCGTAACATTGTTTATTAACGTGTATTTCGCATGTGTTTACTACACAAATGTCAAAACAGAACTGACATTAGGGGCCAATCGCAAAATAGGGGGATTACTTTTGCGCCACCTTGTATTATTATCGATATGAAGTACAGTACATCATAAATGAGTTAATCGTTATAATAAATACAGAAAGGTTCAATCCATAAGTTCAGACATTATGAAATGAATTAATCGTGTTAATAAATACAGAGAGGTTCGAGACATAAGTTCAGACATTTTGAATCAATAACAACCTTTCAAAATAAAGAAACATTTTGTAGCTATTAGTAATTTATTTTTAGCTTTAGCAATAATGACTGGAATATTTCCTACAAGATTTTAATAATTAATGAATCTTTTTTTAATTAGCTTATAAAAAAAGGCTCCATATGTATTTTTAAACAAAAGGAAAACTAAACACATTTGCGCAAAAAAATGATTAATTATTTAAGATGTTGCTTGATTACCGGGGTAATTTGAAAAAACAAAACACAATAGAAATAAGTATTTAATAACGTGATAATTCTAACGCGAAAACTATTGTCAACAAAATTGTCAAGAAATGATGTGCACGTTAACGATAATAACACTGTTTTATTAATTTATACTCGTAAATTGTATAACAAAAAACTTATATTTTAACTTAAGAAAAACTTAAATTAAATAATTAATGAACAGAAACAAAGACAGTTTGTTCTATGCAATTTATTTATATTTATAATAATTTTGTTTATATTAAAAAAGATTTAAATAAATTATAAGGAAGCGTGATAATTGAAATTTTCAATTTCAATTTCTACTCGTATTTGTCTGTAATCGTATGTAAAATAATGAACTAACTGACTGACTGACTGACTTACTGAGTTATTTATTTATTGTTTATTTTTTTTTTTAATTCAAAATTTGTTGTTGTTTAAGTGTATATGCACAATTATTTTAATTTGTTAATTATGGTAGTTGTTAAAACTACGTGCATAGATTTCATTATAAAATTAATTAAAATAAAAATAATTCCCAGTCTGAGACTTGATGAAACTTTCCCACAAATTTTATGTAATTATACAAGTGGCAAAAAGTATATAACAACAAAAAATACACATATAAACAAAACATTGTATTGTCGTTGGATTAATTTCCTTTTTTGTAAGCAAAAAGCAAAAAAATATCAGACGTATTGCTTGGGATATTTTCATTCTTTAGGATCAAGACGTTTTTCAACTCAAGGAGAGTGGCTTGTTATAGTTCAACACCAGTTATAAGTTGGAACCCTTTAAACGATATATTATTTTAATTTTATGACAATTTAATGCTCCGTTAATTTTAAAATTTATATTAAATTTAAAAATAAATTCAACATTAAATAGTTTACACATTACATTCACAATTAACATACATTTTCCGAATTAATCTTAAAGCGAAACCAATAAAAAATCAAGAAAGGAAATGAAAAAAACACAAAAATCTAAAAATCTTAATGCATTTGAATTTGTGAGCTAAATACCAAGACAAACAATTTCAATTTCCGGTTAATTGAAGCAAAAATTATCGCTTATTAAAAAAAAAAAAAAAAACTTTTTTTCAAACAAACATTAAGATAATTTTTAATATTTCAAAGGAAGCAGATAAAAAGAATATTAACAAACAATTAATCAAGAAGAAACCATTAAAAAAATAAAAGAATATTTTTTATATTCAAATTGTTTGGTAAAACCTAATTGTGTTCATATTTATAATGATATAATTTCATTATATGTATGTATGTGTTTTTGTTAATTAAGTTTCAAAAATTAATTTATATGGAAATTTTCCGGTAATTTTACAGATGCAGACGGATTTGGTTTCCATTCTGTCGAAGATATTTACTGTCTATACAACAGGGGTAATATTAATTCACAAACCCGGAAAATCTAGTTACGCGATGCTAATGCCTTATCGACCGATAATCCTCCATTCTTCCGGTCGCGTTTAACAACGTGAACACAGCTACTTCTTATCTAATCCTTAGACCAGTTTCATGTTGACCAGAGGATTAACTACTTGCTAAGGAACAGATGAATAAATGTCGAGAGATGTATAAATGTCGAGTGTTTTACGTGAATACTTGTCACAGGGTGAGCTAAAGACGACTCAGCATCGCCCCTTTGTGCCTTGCAAAGAACACACAGGTGGCAATTTGTTTACATGCTTCCGCCGATCCATGTACAAGTAGTTTGCTCATCCCTAGACCAGTTTCATGTTGACCAGAGGATTAACTATTGCTAAGGAACAGATTAATAATTGTCGAGAGATGTATAAATGTCGAGTGCTTTACGTGAAAACCTGCCACAGGGTGAGCTAAAGACGACTCACCATTGCCCCTTTGTGCCTTGCAAAGAACACCAGGTGGTAATTTTTTTACATGGTTCCGCCGATCCACGTACAAGCAGTTAACTCAAGTACATAAGCTTAATTTCAGAGATGCAATCACTTCCCTTTACAACCACTCAGATGGGATGGTCTTTTTTGATTCGGCAACAGCACCTAGAGACGTAATCAGTAGACCAAAATACGAATCCAGAAATATCACTTTCCTCTGTTGATTCGGCAACAGCACCTAGAGACGTTATCGGTAGACCGAAATATGAATCCAGAGGTCACACTGTGGTAAGTCTGGTATTAACAGAATAAACCCTGAACATATCCTGACAAGGAAAGGAAATTCAATGGTGTCACTTGTATAAGATACTTATCATTCATTTATCATTTATTCCATATGTTATTCACTTGATACCAAACCATTCCCAGCGCTTAGCAACACAGTCAGTTCTTCACTGGGAGGTTGTTGTCTTATAAGGAAAGGCGGAGGACCCCACCAGTTTATATTCCTGGCAGATTAGAGGTACTATTATCACCTCTTTACCACCGAATAGCAAGATGGGGGAAGTATATCGAGGTTACCTGGGTAATTTTGTCCTCTCCACTTTAAGGTTACTAACCGAGGACCTTTACTGAGAATGGATTCGTTACCATGAACAACGACCAAGGATGGACAACTTTGCACGTATCTCTGCTACAACAACAACTGAGAAAGGGCTGAGAGCAAAAGATCTCGTAGTACTTCTAAGGAAGACGCCTTGAAGATAGTCATAAGTTGGGCTCAAAGATTGAAGTCCGGCAAAGAATGAAGTCTGTCTTTTCGCAAGAAAGACAAAAATTCTTAAGTATAATGAACCCTGTTGCCTGGCCAAGAAAATACCGGCGACCGACAGAGTTTAGTTCTTAGGAGTAATGCTTGTGGGTGATGAGCATTACGTCGACCAAGGCTCCCGAAAAGTTGCTCCTATTGAAACATAACAAGAAGGATCAGAAATTAGATCCAAACATTTTGGAAGCGATTTTATTACAGATATTACAACCCCCAGAAACACTGATTAGGAAATCTCAAAAAACTATGTCCAGGAAAATATGTATGTTTCGGAAAATAATATCGATAATATCTCCATTGAGTATTATATAAAGTTTTTCCCATTATCATTTTCCATGTAAAGTCCGATAGTGGTCTAGGTGTATTTCTTCGGATCTGATAATATACCCCCTAAAATCTAACTGGTTTTTGGTTTAAGCCCTTTTATATAAAGGCTCAATATTTCACAATCGATTTTTAAAGGGAATTTTTGGTGAGCGTATAATTTGGCATTTTGGGCTTGGATTTTTAATTTAAAGTTTTTAGATTATTATTGTAGCACAGTGTTGTTTATAACATTTCTTATTATTTAAACTACTACACCTCTAGAGACACACCCGACTAATTGTTTTATTTTATACATTAAATAACCTTTCTACAACAATAATTCTAGATTTTAAGTGTCAAAACTCACAAAATTTGTTAAGCTTAACATTTAAGGTTAGATTTTTTTTCGAAATCATTTTGACACGTCTGTTCTATCGAGATTTTAAGCAATAAATTGTTTAACTCATTTGGTTTTTTTTTTTTTCGACATTTAAAAAATAAAACAATACCTAATGGAAAAAATTAATGAAATTTCGCAAAACAAACCTACATCAAGATAAAAAGCCAATAAAAATCCAACCACAAAGGTAAAAAGCAAACCGCAAACAAAACTAAATAACAATAATAAATTACAAATATTAACTTAAATGTTATTGCAAAATGTAGACGGTAAGTACATACATATGTACGTACATTCATACATACATATGTGTAAGCGAAAGTAAAAGCAAATTAAATTAAACAAAACAATACTTTGTACAACAAAAACAAAAAATAATAATAAAAGACACAAATTCATAACCAAAAAATTTAAATGTACAAAATAATAACAATAGTAAATTTACTTGGGTACTAAAGGGTACAAATATTTACTACAGTATCTACCATGTGTACATTACTCATTAAATGGAGTACAGATACACGTACTATATAACTAGTAACTACTATACAGCAGAGTTTCTCAATATTCGACTTTAATGGCTGTAAATTTTAACAATTTGCAACAAATATCGATATTTTTAAAATCTTACTAAAATATATATTAAAAACATTCTTCATAATATGTAATTTGTGAAAAAATTTAAGATTTATGAGCCAAAAAGTTAGGGAATCACTGTTGTTCATTTATATTTGTACTTACTAGTAATGTATGTTATAATACATATTTACGTGCAACATATTTATTTGTATACATTGTGACGAAAGACCCTGTATATGGATATATTAATACATGGAAAACGTGCGTAATGCCGTACCGACCTCAGACAAAGAAAATTTGCAGTTTTATGAAAGAATTGATTCAATAAACTTACTATTTAGTTATTACGAAAGGGTTAACTGTCAAATGAACGTAATATTGCGCTCACTTTTTGACATTTGTATATTTTGACGCCTGAATTATATTTTAGTTTGAAATTGATTCGCACAACATGTACCTGCACCTTCGCGATTTTTATGTGTTCAACTATGAGGCTCATTTTGTGCTTGTTAACAACGAAATATGGATTGAGACTCACAGACTCCATTACATATTCCATACTTCTGGCATCTCGGACCTTACTTCTTTAAAAACGCAACCGGAGCTCGCGTTAGAAATCGTCACCGCAACATGATCAATGACTTTTTGTTTGAAAATGAGTGGTTTCAACAGGACGGCGCTATAAGCCATACAACGGCCGCAAACATCGATTTCTAATATTTTCGATTGCAAATTTTCAATGGTAACGTCTTCTTATACTACAAATCTGATTCACATAAGGAAGGAAAAAACCTTTATAATCACTATTTCAGAAATTGCAAAATGTTGTCCTGATGTCTTAAATTTTATATGTTCAAAGAAGAACGTAACAATTCTGCTTATTTTTGGACAAATTCAAAACTAGGACCAAGTTTTTTCGGTCTCATTCACTTAATAAATGTGGTTTAACTCGTTCTTATTCAAATTTTAGGCCCAATATGACAAATTTTGGGAAGCCACCCTCTGACTCTTATTCTATATACCCCTATTCTATATTCGCGCTGTAACGAATCCTTTTTGGTCATATTTGATTCGTTATACTAGCGCTAAATGTTAATCTTTCGACTTTAAAATAAAAGTTTAACTTCAGATATATATTCTTTCTTCATCGAAATATTGTAACTTAAAGCATGAGACAAAAAAATTTATAAATATCAATAAGGGGGTTTTTCAGTCATTATGACACGATATTTGGAAAACCTGATGTGATGAAGAAATTCTGCGTCTCATATATCAAAAACGGTGTTTTTACAATCATTATCACACGATATTTGGAAAACCCGTTGCGATAAAGAAATTCTGAGTCCAGATTCAGTGGATACAGCTCAATTCTTTATAAAATTATAATTTGGTCCTTGGACTCCGTGGTTTAAGCAGTAAAATCTAAATTTTATAAACATCCGTTGTCTAAATGTTAACAAACGTGGTAAGCTCACTATAGGCAATGGATTGTTTGTCAATACTGAGCATACCACGTTTGTTAACATTTAGACAACGGATGTGTATAAAATTTAGATTTCGACAACGAATTGTTGCAATGTTGTCAACATTACATAGTGTTGTCGTACGAACAATGTATGTACTTTGACAACGGATGGTATTGAAAAATTATAAACAGTTTGGTGTCAATTTGGTACCAGACGTGTATATTCCTTTTTCCCTCTGTGTAGAGATATTAATTTCTAAATATAAATTGTATGCGTTTTTATTAACGTATGATTGGTCTACTATATAATTTCTAATAGAATGCATAGGTCTTCCGTGATGGATAAGTATTTGCTCATGCTAAAGTTTATTAAGTATTGTCTTAGACTTTGTATCATATAACCACTGTGCAAAATAGCAAAAAAAAAAACTTAATTATTTTAAATCTTCAAGGTAAAACCTGACAAATAACATCTACATACATATGAATATAATTAAATTGACAAAATACAAATTACTTAATTATAATTAATGACACACTCAAACATTAATGAATTAATCTATTTTAACTACTGTTTCTTCTCAAACATGCACAGATAGATACTCTTCTTTATAGTAAATTGGGAACAGTGTGTGAAGTTATCATTTCATGTACAAGTCATGAAAGCAAGTCAATGTCGGTCCGTTCGACGTTTTATTGTCCGTCTCTCCTACAATTATTTGACGTTTAGCTACTTGAGTTACTTAATTCAATTATAAATGTTTCTATTTGGTATTCTTTGTTAAATTATACCTATTTCTACTTCTTCTTTTAAAGTAACTTTATTTAATATTCAAAATGTGTCTAGATTGTTACACATACATGGATTTAAAAACCAGGCGAATTAAGAAAACAAAGTTTAAGAAAATCTAATTTAAAATTATTTTACAATTCACGATTAAAACGAAATAATTGCAGAAAAAAAGGAAAACTCTCTCTTTTTTTAGACAAAAATAAAATAAAATTTACACTTGAATAAATTTAAATTAATCATTAAATTCAGCATTTAAACTAGATACAAGTAATATTTGTTGCTTGATATTTATCTCAATAAATATATAATTCCCAGAATTTAAATATTTAGTTAAGATTTTGTTGATAATGTATTCTAAGAAATTTTAATACATGGGAATGACTTTGTTTTAAAACAGTTTGTTTATTTATGGCAATTAAAATATTAAATATTAAGTAAATAATTATCATCAGCAAAAAATATAGATATGTATAATACTGATCTTAAATGATCAATTTATAAAAAAGATCCATAAAAATTTCCAAAATTACAAATATAAGTAGCGATTCTAAATTGGGCACCACGTGACATTTCGTCACTAACATTAGCGAATACTGCAATGAGACTAAATGCCAAAAAAGTCATTCCAAAGTCCTCAATATGAAGTTAACCATAAACTACGCCACAATTGGTTATAAACATCCCAGACAAAACAAGCTATATTAATGGCCTCCAGTGCACTTCATATATTCACCGGCGGATCAAAAACACACGTAGGTGTTAGTTGTGGTATATTCTCGGAACAGTTGAATATAAAAACTGTTCGTTACTGTCGAACATATCCAGTATTATGGGATGAATGTCGAAGTGCTTTACGTGAACACCTGTCATGTTGGCCTTATTTTACGGTGCTCTTTTTCAACCACTGGGTGAGCTTCTATGACCACTCACAACGCAATTTTTGTACAGGGCATTTTGCTCAAGTACTTGAGCTATCCAATCTCTTGCCATAGCAGTCCCGTTGGGGACGTTGTGTCAAGCTCAATCTAACCCCGACAAAGGAAAAGGCAATCACTGGTGAGAGTCGATAGAAGGGGCGGTCCGAATATCAGGTGAAAACACCCTATTGATGTTATGAGGAACATTCTCATAATTTAAAGACTCACCCCAGTGTATTAAAGTTGCCCAACCACAGCCATTATGTGGATCCCGCAGGAACCTCAACCAAATGACCAGCCAGTGGATGTAAACAAAGTCCTGCGGGCAACTGGCTACCCGTAGTACTAAATTATGTGGTGCTCTGGTTCTACCCCATGTCAAATCATTCCAAGGACAGGCCGAGGATACATTTGATCATCACCAGTTTAAAGTCCCGGTAGACTAGAGTTACTGGTAGCACCTATCCCGGGATTGCAATACATATGGGATTGCAGGTAACATGACCTTGGGGGAGTATTATGGGATATCTAAGAGGGAAATCCACATACTTACTGATATAAAGGCAATTATTAAATCCATTGAAAACTACGTGGAAACTTTCTCAATAATGCCGAGCACCTCTCAAAGAGATAGCGAGACATTCGTCGGTAACTCTGCTAGGATACATTAAAGGCAATAACCCTGTTTACCTATTAGCTCAGTATCGAAATTTCCACCAAGTGAACGGGTTTAGCTACGATATCAGACAAACTTTGATTAATCGCTAACAAAAGGTGGTAAAATAAATTCATATTTTTAGAAACCATGAAAATCTGACCTAAACTTGTCTAGATCCTATCTTAGAAACCTCATTGATGGTGTCACTAGCCACAAAGGCAATAACTTCCAAGTACTAAGCAAATTCTATGTAATTGTCTAGCTTTTGGTGACTTAAGACAGGAGATGTTTAATCCGCGAATAATCATGGACAACAGATGATTTTACACTATCATTACGAAAACCAAAAGGGTTAAATGATTCACCCAACTATAGTGGAGAACTGGTAAGTACTACCAAAGGGCAGTGTCCTATGCTATGCGATCTAGTGGATGTAAACTAAAATTATCCCCAGCGAAGTCTACAGCAACACTTTTCACCACCTGGACGATGGAGGTAAACCTTCATGTATACGAGGAGAGCATGCGAAGTTATGTGCAAGAATCGTAATTGGCATACTGAAGCTTTGAACGTAATTCATGGCGACGCCATGAAAAGTTGATCTGGCAATCTAATATACTTATGCCCAGCATGTGGTCAGGGTCCCCATAATATCCTCCACATCTTCAATCCAATCCTACTTCACCAATCCAGTAGAAGTAGCTTAATTTCATGGCTTGGATCTTAATGCAGAACCCCCGGATTAAAATTGTTTAATTTAAACTATTACAACAACAATTGCTAAGATGAAACGATGTATTTTGCGTTTGACATTTCTTCAATAGGAGTGAAATTGGATACGCAATTATTTAACAATTTGAAAAGTCTGTCCATCACTTTATAGCATGGACGCTTTAAGAAAGTTTGCATATTATTGAAATTTATTATCAATTTATAGGTTATGTTAAATAGCTGGTCTATACCAACAACATCTAATTTTAGAAGAACTTCTGGCCAAAATCGAACGTAAAATTTCTATTAGATTGTCTGATTTGCCGGTATCCTATGAAAGCGAAATGTTGTTCAAAATTACATATAGTTGATCATTTCCAATTCTTCTACTGATACTGTAAGTCAAAGAAAGGTAAGGAGAAGTAGAAATTAAACTTCATAAGATGCGACAGAACCTAGCACTGAGAAATATTTTGTTAATCATTTGGGAACCATGGCTCTAATGTACATTGCATGTATGTAGCTCACTTAGTACATGCATTCTCCTCTAATGAGAATGTAGTCTAAACATTTTTAGACATTCCATTACATTGTATTATTACCACATAAAACGAGTAACCGAGTCACATGCAACAAATACACCACTAAAAAAGCAACTAACTCTTGTTATTAAATTCATTGCGAATTGTTGGTAAAATGTGCACCATTTTCCAAGTTGATCACAATAAATTTTGAAATGTTTCTATTTTTAAAACTGAATATTTTCACACGAAATACAAAAATGGTAAGTTGATGGATGGATGGATGTATGGTTGTCGGACGGACGGACGGACGGGCGGATGGCAAACAAGTATGAGTGTATTTAACTTACGTTTTTCCGACGAGTTGTATAATGACGTTACTGTTTTTGTTGTTGTTTAAAACACTCTACTATAGCCGTGTATGTAAGCCAAATTAAAAATGTTGTTTAAGCCAATATTTGTTGAATATGTATTATATATTTTTTGTGTTGAGTTTTTGTTGTTGTTGTTGGTTTATTTAACAAATCATATGATATTTAGCACAATTAATTATACACTGAAACACTATATGGTTTTTTTATAAAAACTTTTTCTCTACTCTTTTTTCGATTAAGAAATTCGTTGTTAAATTTTATATCAAAAACAAAAATAGTTTTTTTAATTATTTAAACATTTGCTTTGTATAATTATTTATTTAAAACACACAAAAAAAACACTGCAAAAAACAATAGCTAAAATCGGCAAAATCGAGAAAAAACAACGGCTTATAAAATCCAAAATATTGAAAACAAGAAAAAACAAACAACGATTGTTGTATTCGCGGTCCCAAACATACAAAGAGTACTAAATCACTGGCTGACTAACCAACAGGCTGACTGGTTGGATGGGTTGTTGCTTGGTTCGTTCATTCGTTCGTGGTGGAGTCTACTCAAAAAAAAAACACCATTAAAAACAACAACTTATGAGTGTGTGTTTTTTTCCAATTTTTCTTTTTTGTTTTATTCTCCAATACTTGTTTTTTTCGATCAACAAACGACGGCGTCGCGACGTACTTTGATGACGAACAGCTGCTAACTAGTAGAGACTTAAACAAAAGCTTAGCTTTGATATTAATACAAAAAAGGAACAACAACAACACCAACAGTATACAAACATATTACAAATGAAATATCAACAAATACAAAAATAATAATAATAAAGAAAAACTTGATTGGCAAGCTAGAGCTGGGCTGACGGTATGGTTTGCTGGTTGCCTGACTGGCAAAACTGGCACCGATCGGCACTGTCATTACAACAACAGCTACAATGCAGTTAGGAAAATATTGTAAGTACATGAAGAAAATACACAAAACAATAATCAATAAGAGAGAGAGAGAAAGAAATTTTGTTAAGGTAATTTACTCTTTATTTTCTCTTAAATCTTTCTTTTAAGTCCATTTAAATTAAATAATCTTTAAATTGAAGACACTGAATGTAATGCATATTTTTTCATCTAATTCTTTGTTAAGAAAACAAAGTCTAATTGTTCATGACCACTATCTTAATACCCTACACAAAGTTTTACAAATATTTATTTCTACTTATTTTTGTTTAATTTCACCTTTTTATCAACAAGTATTTTTGGCGCTACAGCGCAACAAAAAGTACCATTTCCATGTCTAACTTCATCGTTTACTTGTAATAAAATTAACTTTCCAAAATCTAAAAATCCCAATCGAAGGAACGGCTAAATTATGGTGAGGAGGATGAGAAGCATCCCAAAAATGGGTCCTGGTAAGTATGACTGTACGTACTCTGAGTGAAAAGCCAGGATTACAGGCACAATTATACAAAATTGGACGAACGGATTCAGACGATTGTAGAGCGTCGAAATTAGAATCGAAATATATGTATGTATGTATATGTATCTTGGGAGTGATGTTCATTATATCACTCAAGAACATCAAGAACTTCCATGAAACTGAATTTCTGAACATTATAGCGCACAATAGTGCCGATAGCGGTCTAGGTATACTTTTCTCGGATCTGATATTGTATACATACTCCTTTCCAAATAAATTAGGTCCAAATATCTTGGGATCTGTGTAATTCCAGATATTATCCCTTTAAACACAGATTGGAAATTCTAAAGAACTAAATTTAGGATCTTCCCGAGAAACCATAGCAGCTTTTAAACCGTCATTATAGACTGCGATCGCATCATCCCATAGGAGAGGAATGCCAATAATGCTTTTGCATCCACTGAGTCGATTATAGACGGTCCACTAATCACCCCTAAGTGACTGTGTTGATTAATATAGAAACACTTTGCTTAAATACTTGAACTATCTAATCTTTTGTCATAGTAGTCCCGTTGCGGAATGTCAGATGTAAATGAGACCGATCCTAATGCATACTCTGACAAGGAGTCGGTAACAGCACCTAGGGATGTAATTTTTAGACTGAAGTTCGGACTTCATATAAAGACTTTTTTTATTCCTTTGCCATTAGGACCTACTGTGTGAAATCAAACATGGTTAGATTAAACTCCGAACACATACAACTATGATGAACATCACGTATATATAAAAGATTAACGGAACATCTACTTGGCATAAACCAACATCCGAATATTCAATCTTTGTATTATCAGTTCATTTCCAATATATTATTCCACAGCCTATATTGTGGCTTTTACCGTTCCAAGAATCTAGGAACGATGACAGAAACGTATTCCGAAAAGTTATGATGACCCCGTAGTACCAGATTATGTTGTTCTCTGGTTCGACTCCATATCAAATGACTCCAAGGAATGGACCAGAAGTCAAATGACCCCACTAGTTTCTAAAAACTATAGGTATTGGGGCACTTCTATACGCCGGGATAGCAATAACACCAAGATGATCTAAAGTTCATTAAGGTAACGTTCCAAAGGACAGTGTTTGCAGGCCAGTCATCACTTAATGGCAGTTCCTTGAGAAAGGTACATTTGTTGGTCATTGCGTGGAAACCGCACTAACCCTACTTAGTCGAAGGAGTAATGTTAGTAAAAATTCTGGAAAAGCACAAGATTCAACCTTTCGAACATGGCGAAGTATCTGTGAGTTATTTTAGAACATGGCGAAGTATCTGTGAGTTGTCTTAAACATCAAAACAAACAGCATCAAATGAAGTTATTGCATTATATGCATGTATGTCGCCATATCATAAAAAGTGCGAAAGGAATCTTTTGGAATCGCCGCAGTGATCCTTGTAACTTTTGTTTATAATGAATTCAGGCTCACTGCGGAGCAAACTATCAAGTGCTGTGTTCATTAAGATGATTTTAATTCCGTGAATAAGCATAGCATTGATGTAATGGATAGGCGACCATTTTTATCTTTTTCGAAATGCAGTGAATTTCATAAGATGACGCCCATAAATTATGTTATGTTATGTAACAGTTATATATCTGTACGACATTTGCCATCATTTTTAAATGCAGGGCGTCTCTTAATGGTCGTGGAGGTATTCTATCTGCCGGGTAATGTTGACTAGTTGGAGTTCCGCTTTCATGTATAAAGCTGTAAATTAAGGGTTATCAACTCAGTCCTGTAAGAGATATGGGTAGAAGAATTTCGGTAGTCCATTTCGATAGTAGGTAAGATTGATTTGTTTTGTACAATCGCTAGTTCTATAGTGAACCATATAGGAATATAGAAATGTGGTTAGACGATTTTGGATAGTTAATTTCGGCAGGATCTAGTGAAATTATAGAAGTTAGATATCCGAAAGATTGATTTGTTTCGTACTTCTCTTTGGTTCTACAAAAATATAATCAAATTCGGCATTATTAATATGTTCGGAAAAATGCATTTTCTAATGTTCATTTTTGTCGAGGTGTGATCAATAAAATGTAATGTTTTTCACTACTTCAGTACAAGCTGTCACATCGTTTAAGCCAAAAAGTACTTTTTACCAAAAATTCATTAACACATTTTTCAAAAAAAGTATTAGATACATTTTATTTACTCTTAAGTACTTTTACTTACACTCTCTTTTGTTTTGTTCGTACACACACACACACAGATACACTTGCACGATCTCGTACTCTCTTCACTGTCAGTGTAATTTATTGTAATTATTATTAAATTGGTTTTGGTTCAAGTTAACTGATCGTAATGATGATGTTGTTATTGCTGTTGTTAGTTTTCATTAATTTAAAAATTTTACAAATTATTTTCTATTTAAATTTACTATAAAAAAAGCATGAGCTGCATCAATTACTTTTTAAACACAATTAAACCTTGTAATTTTTAATATTTATTTTTTTATATTTCTTTTAAAATTAATTTTTTATAATAGATATTTAAAAAATTAATAAAAATATTTTTCAATCGCACTTCTAGACACTTCTTTTTTCTTCTTCTTTCAGTTGCTGTTGAAACTCTTCTGCACTTTTGTATTTTTCTTTTTTCAAAATTGTATAAAAAACCAGTTATTTTGTTGTAGTTTTTTTTTTATTTTTGTTTTAATTTTATGGTCTTTGCACTTTTTTTACAACACAAAGTGCTTTATGAATCACAGTAGTATAAAAACAAAAAATAAATTTTAAATGAAATGAAAAAAATAAAGAAAAAAATATATAAAACGAAAAACAAGTCTTCGATAAAACAGCGTTGTGATTATTGAAATCTAAACCAGAACTATGAATGATCACCACCGTAAACCGTCAAAACGAGACTGACTAAAGTCTTGAAATATTCGTTTATGTTTGGGGCCTGACTGGTGTTTTTTCATTAAAGATGCTGGTGGTTGTTTAGTCGTGTTCGGTTTTTTATTCAAATGTTTTTTTTTATAACTTTTGCTCACCATTTGAGAGAGCAGAGTGAAAAATTATAATTGTGATTTTTATTTGAACTTCAAATTGAATATCGATTTTGAAATGTTTTGTAATTTTTCCGGTTTTATTGTGAATACTTTTTTTAATCCTTTTGCTAGGACTTGTTTTAGAGATGTTAAACTAAGTTTAAGTAACTGTGTGTGAATGTTTAACAGTGGCAGCTAAATAAGAGAGGGAATAATTGTATTCTCTCCTTATCTGTATGTTATTAGGAGCTGCCATACTAATCAAACTGTAGGCGTTTTTTTATTTATGCACTTAGAAAAATACTTATTTGCAAAAGTTTAATGAAAAAGTAAAATGTAATTCCATCCGTATGACAAAAAAGAGAATAAAAGTCGTATGATTTATATCTTTTATGTTTTCACGATTGGTATAAAACAATAACAAAAACAGCTATTTCGCATTTCTTGTATGTGTTTAAATAAAAATACATCCCTGAACAACGTTGCATAGCAACAGTACATAGTGTTGTCGTACGTATGTATATACTTTGACAACGGATGTTTAAACAATTATAAACTCTTTGGTGTCAATTTGGTACCAGGCGTGTATATGTATTTCCTTTTCCCTCTGTGTAATGGTTTCATTAAATATTGCGTTTAGACGATCTCATCCGTGCTCTTCTACACACAATTTTGACAGATCATAGCTTCTGTATAAAATAGAGAGTGAGAGAGTAATAACGTCTAATTTGAAGGCTATTCTCTTATTGAATCTAATAATTAATGACTGCAATCAAATAAGCGATTTTTATAAATTTAAAGTCTGGCATCATTATGTGAATACGAGATACACTGTATAATAAATCATTTCTCATTAATTTAAAGTGTCCATTCTCATCAATTTAAAGTACTTATAATTTAATTTAAAATAACAAAAAAATAAAATCCCTGCTTTAATAGATATAAATTTAGTTAATAAATTCTGTGGACGCATTTCATAATTTTCTTCTATAAACAAATATCAGCGCCATCATGTATGAGTGTGTAGGAGTTTAAAGGGGAAATATTAAATAATTCAATAATGCAATTATTATTTATATCTTTATTTGTATCAGTTATAGGGAGGAGAATATATTTGTTAGATAATTAAGTTAAATTTAGAAACAGCTGCCTTTTTATGAGAGTTTATGGGCGAAATTCTTTTACCCTTTATCTTCATAGCGTTGTAATTTCGATCCTATAAAATATGAGTATATGTACTATATCGTGAATCCTTAAAGATAACGAAGTTCGTCTACAATTTGATTTCAAATATAGAAAAATGGGTAAACTGCACCTAAGGCGAAGTTAATTACCATTTCACACAGTTTCTAAATGGACATGGAGGATATATAATCTACCTGGAACGCTTTGGATACGATGACTCGCCGAAGTGTCCAGTCTATCCAGGTTTGGGTGAAAAGGAAGAACATGTCATATTCGTATGCCATAAATTTGAAAATGAACGAACAAGGTTAGAAACGCAGTTAATGTCGGAAAACACTGTGGATGCCATTCTGGCATCTGAGCTAGGATCGTATAAATAAATGCTACGTTTGTTAACATTAAGACAAGGAATGTGTATAAAATTTAAATAAAACCCAGTTATCATTTTGACAACTACAGTTGTTATTTTGACAACGCATCGCAACAACGGATTGTTGTCATTTCGATTACGCTTTGTGTCATATCGTTGCGATTTCGACAACTAATCGTTGTCATTTCGAAAACGCAATGTTCTGTTTGACAACATAGCCTTGTCACTTTGGTAACATAAATAAATAAATAAAAAATAAATATGTAAATAAAGAAATACATAAATTAATTAATAAATGTTATAAAAAAATATTTAAAATTTTTGTAGTAGATCGAACTTGCTTTAGGCTTTAGACTATATACTAGACTAGACTAGACTATGGACTAGACTATAGACTAGACTATAGACTAGACTATAAACTAGACTATAGACTAGACTATAGACTAGACTATAGACTAGACTATAGACTAGACTATAGACTAGACTATAGACTAGACTATAGACTAGACTATAGACTAGACTATAGACTAGACTATAGACTAGACTATAGACTAGACTATAGACTAGACTATATACTAGACTATAGACTAGACTATAGACTAGACTATAGACTAGACTATAGACTAGACTATAGACTAGACTATAGACTAGACTATAGACTAGACTATAGACTAGACTATAGACTAGACTATAGACTAGACTATAGACTAGACTATAGACTAGACTATAGACTAGACTATAGACTAGACTATAGACTAGACTATAGACTAGACTATAGACTAGACTATAGACTAGACTATAGACTAGACTATAGACTAGACTATAGACTAGACTATAGACTAGACTAGACTATAGACTAGACTATAGACTAGACTATAGACTAGACTATAGACTAGACTATAGACTAGACTATAGACTAGACTATAGACTAGACTATAGACTAGACTATAGACTAAGACTATAGACTAGACTATAGACTAGACTATAGACTAGACTATAGACTAGACTACTAGACTATAGACTAGACTATAGACTAGACTATAGACTAGACTCTAGACTAGACTATAGACTAGACTATAGACTAGACTATAGACTAGACTATAGACTAGACTATAGACTAGACTATAGACTAGACTAGACTAGACTAGACTAGACTATAGACTAGACTATAGACTAGACTATAGACTAGACTATAGACTAGACTATAGACTAGACTATAGACTAGACTATAGACTAACTATAGACTAGACTATAGACTAGACTATAGACTAGACTATAGACTAGACTATAGACTAGACTATAGACTAGACTATAGACTAGACTATAGACTAGACTATAGACTAGACTATAGACTAGACTATAGACTAGACTATAGACTAGACTATAGACAAGACTATAGGCTAGACTATATAAATATAGAATATTTATACTTATGTAGGTACATTATTGATCTGTTACAAATGGAATGACCAATTCAGTATACACTTTTTTGGATGGTGGGTATAAAAAAACTAACCATTTGTTTATACCTACATTTATCCAACAAAGAGATTTTCAAAATATCACTATTAAAATGTGAAAGAAAGTAAACCAAAGAGAGTTATAATAACAGAGAGAAAAAGTAAAAAGTTAGCGGCGCAGTGAGGAGAAAAGACCAGCAAACGTTTAATAAAGAGATTTCTTTAGTTTGAATGAAAAATTCAATAATTGACGGAAAGTGCGTAATAATTTCCTTTTTATTTTCTTTTGTTTATTAAAGATTTTGTTTTGCTTTATATTTACAGTTAACGAAATATGTGGATGTACTCGTAATCAACAAATATTAAAAATTTATAATAAATGTTTTTTTTTTTTAATTCTCTTTCTTATTTTGTAGTTGTTTTCTAAGTGCACTTAAAACTTTACACATGTCAGTAGATATGTACAAAAGTATGTTTGTAAGTATGTATGTCTCTGATGTTGTAAGAAATAATGTCATTTTTTTTGTTGCTATTTCTTGACGTCTTTTCGGTATTTTTCTTGTTATTGGTCTTTTGGTATGGAACTGAAAATATTTTGTTGCATTGTAACAATAACAACAATACACTTGCATGTTATAAACAATTTATAATCTTGTGAATTTTTGTTGAACAATTTAAGTTTTTTGCTGAAAAAAAATCTTATTTTCAGTTTGAGTTATGATGTGAATTAGCCTTTTGTATTAATATTTTTTCTTTATTTTGTTTTTGTTTTTTGATATTTATTTATTACCACCATTGACGCCTGTATTTTTTCATTGTTTTTTAGTTGTTTTACAATTTGTATATTTTTTTGTTTAACCACTTTACCCGTCCCAAATATTTTAATCAGCAGAAACAAAAAAATAATAAAATGAACTCGCCCAATTGATATTCTTTGTTAGTCCCAAAAGTTCATTGAATTTTGTATTGAATCAAATAAAAAAATCTTATTTAAATATAATTTTTTCTGTATTTATTTTCTTGTTTTAGATTTTTTCTGAAGTCGTAAAACATGTCAAAAACCCCTTTTTTTAATGCATTTTCAGTTTTATTTTATAAATTAATCGTTATTTTGTTCATTAACCCTTTTTTGAGGATGTATGTACTTTGTTTAATAATAGTATCTTAATGGTAATGAGGAATAGGGTTTTTGTTTTGTTGATTTTTTTTCGCTGCCGCAAATCGAGAATTTCTAAAAGTTCAGTATAAGTCATACTTTTTATTAATTGTGTCACTAACAAAAAGACGATCAAGCTTAGGAGAGTATCCAAAGAGTTGAAAAATTTGCTAATTATTATCTAATGATTAGGTCTAAATCTTTGATATTGATATTTAATTAAGACTGTGAATGTTTGTACAAAGTGAACTGCCACGATAACCAACTAACCAATCTACTTATCTTTAATAAACTCTTCTATCTATCTATCTATCTATCTATCTATCTATCTATCTATCTATCTATCTATCTATCTATCTATCTATCTATCTATCTATCTATCTATTTATCTATCTATCTATCTATCTATCTATCTATCTATCTATCTATCTATCTATCTATCTATCTATCTATCTATCTATCTATCTATCTATCTATCTATCTATCTATCTATCTATCTATCTATCTATCTATCTATCTATCTATCTATCTATCTATCTATCTATCTATCTATCTATCTATCTATCTATCTATCTATCTATCTATCTATCTATCTATCTATCTATCTATCTATCTATCTATCTATCTATCTATCTATCTATCTATCTATCTATCTATCTATCTATCTATCTATCTATCTATCTATCTATCTATCTATCTATCTATCTATCTATCTATCTATCTATCTATCTATCTATCTATCTATCTATCTATCTATCTATCTATCTATCTATCTATTATCTATCTATCTATCTATCTATCTATCTATCTATCTATCTATCTATCTATCTATCATTATCTAGCTATCTATCTATCTATCTATCTATCTATCTATCTATCTATCTATCTATCTATCTATCTCTATCTATCTATCTATCTATCTATCTATCTATCTACTATCTATCTATCTATCTATCTATCTATCTATCTATCTATCTATCTATCTATCTATCTAATCTATCTATCTATCTATCTATCTATCTATCTATCTATCTATCTATCTATCTATCTACTACTATCTATCTATCATCTATCTATCTCCTATCTATCTATCTATCTATCTATCTATCTATCTATCTATCTATCTATCTATCTATCTATCTATCTATCTATCTATCTATCTATCTATCTATCTATCTATCTATCTATCTATCTATCTATCTATCTATCTATCTATCTATCTATCTATCTATCTAATTAACTAACAAACAAACTAACTAACTATTAGCTTACAGTCTCCACAAATATTCTACAACTCGAACTAGAAAGACCTTAGAGACTTAAACAGTTTTTGTAATAAAGGCACATTACGAGTACTCCAAACTAATAGTGGGTTAATACAAGTCAACAAAACAAAAATAAATCTATCTGCTGAATACTTTCCGAATGTTCGACTCTCCACTTTTAAACGATTCAATTGAAATAAGAAACATGCTCAGGGCCTATCGCTAACTAACTACATACACACACATCTACTCTCTTAGACAGGTAGTGGAAGCACAAGTTGTAACAATTGTTGATGTTTTAAAAAACACAAGTAAGCAAGCAAATAAGCCAATGAGTAACTAAGTAAGTACGACTGTAAGTAGTAAGTCAGTAATAAAACGTGTTGGCATTTTTAATGCAAGCTTTAAAAAAACACACATACACATTTCTTAAGTTTTTGTCGTTTTTTTGTAATTTGTGTTGCTGCTATTGCTGATGTTTTGTTTTCCAATCGTTTTATTTAAATTCAAATTAAACAATAAGTAACAACAGCAGAAGAAGAAAAAATAACAATTTACGTGACTATTTTAAAGGCGCAGCAAAGTCACGTTTTTTCTATTTGGAGAAAAAAACAACGACCAAAAAATACACTTGTTGATGAGAATTTTATTTCACGCGTCCCCTTTAAACCAACTGCCCCCCGGGATGTACCACCCCCTATTAAATAAATAAATAAATTGTGCTAAAAATAGACGTCATCTGCATTTGTTGTCTTACAAAAGAAAATAAAAAATATATTTACTGCAATACGAGAACGAGATAAGAACGATTGATTGCAACAACAACAATAACAACAGCAACAACAAATATGCTTATCTAATGAATACTGGAAATAAATTATTTAAATACATATTCATTAAATGTCAACGACTACAAAAAAAAACTTATCAAGCAACCTCACGCCCGTTGATATGGAAACTACATGGATCCATGTACTACATCGATGTACTAATTTATGGAAAAACTTGTAAAAACGCCACAAAAACGCCTTTAATTTTTCGTTGTTGATTTCGAAAACAAAAATATTTCTCTGTAATAACAAAAAAATAGATACCTAATATTTGTAAAATACACCCACTTTATACTATGATACTCGTACCTACAAGTACTTGGTCCAGCCATCCACCATTTATTAGTCAAATCATAATTACGTCGCCGAAATGAATGAACAAAAAGTACTTGTACTTCTTTCTATTTTCATTTAATTTAAATTTATTTAAACTACTATACAAATACATATAACCATCATCAACATCATCATCATGATCATCTAGCAAATACACATTTTCATTTAATCTGAATGTGTATCTAACAAATTTTTAAGCGAAAAAAATGAATTCGAACTAGAATCTCACACACAAGCAAGAAAAAAAAAAACACATACTTAAGATACGTAACGTACGTAAGCATATTTGAAATCTTTAACTGCATATTTAAGTTAAAGGTGACCGACTTAACTTTAAATGACCCCAAAGTGGCTTTTCTGTCAGTAGCTACAAGCAGAAATATGCCCAGCAAAAACTAACATTGAAAAGTAAGGCGTAATTTAACTCATTATTTTAAAGCGGTAATGCTATTAGAGGCAATTACTTACAACGCTCGCTTACAGATAGGAAGTTAAGTACCTACCACGACGACGCGATCAAATAATGGTTTACAATTTTGTTTTCTCCTTGTGTGAAATATAGTCGTTAATTCGCAACCAAAATGCGAAAACAAAATGACAAAGACGAAAATAATACTAATATAATAGATTAAAAGTAAGTCATTACTAGACTCCTTATATGTAATGCAGGCAGTATGTATACATACATCTCATTGAAACATATATACATATGTAGAACGGCTTTTAACAGTTGCTACATGAATGACTCTTAACTTGGCAACAAAACAGGACTGGGGTTATACATTGAAACCCCAGCAAGAGAAATATACAACCGTCTACCTAAACGCAACCCTAATTTCCAGACAGAAGTCCGTGCAAAAACGGATTTTGTTAATTAGATTAGAATAAATACTTTTGCATCATATTTGTATCAGGCCACTCGGGAATAATTGGCAATGAAAGAGCGAATGTAAATGCTTTAAAGGGGAGGGAACTTGAGGCAGTTAACCTGACGAACGCAAAACTATTGGACCCAACAAAGGCTGAAACAAAAATATGGACGAGAGAATACCATAAGGGTAAGGGTGGTTAGAACCAGAAAGATCATATTGAGACGAGAAGCATATCCTAAGTCGACACACAGAATTACTGGTACATCTAGTATGTGAAAAGGACAGTGAAACTTTGAAATGAAAATGGCTCTAAACTAGGCAACAAATTGGGCCTAGGGTTCTAGATTAAAAACCCAAAAAGGAAATAGTCTACCTAGTTAAAACCCTCGTTTGCAGACAGAAGTCCGTGTAATAACGGAATGTGTAAATTGAATTTGAATACTCTTCCAAAGATAAACATTGCCTTATATTAGTACCAAGCTATTCGCTAATAATCGGCAACGAAAGCTAAAAAGGAGAGGAACTCGAGGCAGTTTACCTGACGAACGCAAAAATGTTGGACAAAATAAATTACAAATATGGGCTACAGAATGAGGCCACTTAGAATAATGAAGCAGTGGGTAGAACCACAAAAATCCTATGGGGTAACTCTAACGAGAGCAGGAGGAGAAGCCTCCTCGTATGCTATTACGTATATACATAAGTACATGTGAAGAGGAAACATGTCATTGCCCGGCTTTCGTCGAAATTAAATCTAAATATCTTGGGGGCGATATTATTCGGGATATACAACATCCCTCTCTAACGTACAAACCGATAGCCTTATCCAATCCTTAGATCAGTTTTATGCTAATCGTACAGATGTATAAGTTGCGAGCTACTTTCAGATAAAGTTGAGTAGATTCTTAAGGTTTATGCCAGAAAGCTCCTCCACACCTGACACTTTCTGGAGCACCAAAGTGATGCCCTCTGTTCTCAATCTCTGGCTCACATTTCTCTTCATTATGACTACTTCTTTAGTAGTCAGTCTTCTGGCATTAGTGCTAATGACATATTACTGAAGGCTATGAATAATCTTGACCTGAGAGGACTTGATCTGACAGGTGGTTTCACTGAACCTGCTGAATTGGGCTTTCCCGTACAGTTTTTTCATCATCTATCATCGAGCCATTCCTGGCTAATTCATCAGCGATAGAGTTATCCTGGTATTCGTTGTGACCTGGGACCCATATTAGCATTATCCTACAGCGTCTCTCTATCTTATTTAGAGACACCCGGCATTCTTTGATTAAACTAGATGTCGTTACGACAACGACTGAATGTTGACTCGTCGAAGACTGATGCGAAGTATAAATAATTTTGTGGGTCTACGACCTCTATATGTATGTACACATATTCATACAAATCCCCCAACCTTGTTTTAGAAAAAAATTTAGTTGGTCACATTAAGTTCGCAACAATTGTTTTTCAAATAAAATGTTTATAACAGCAACTACAGTAAGAAAATCTGTGTAATCTAACTCTACAACAACAACAACAAACAAACGAATGAATGAACAAAATTAAACGAATACATTGCATACAGAGTAAATGCGATTACAAAGAAAAATAACAACAACAACAACAATAATAAGATAAATGTATATATAATGGAAAGAAATACGAAAAAAATCATTTCACACTGGCACCGACTGGTACCCTCGCAATATAACAACAACACCAACAACTAAAACATAAAAGTTATAAAAACAACAACACTAATAACAATAATCCAGTATTTAAATATTTTTAAGCTCGTTTTGACTCATTTATTTATTATTTACTCTTACTACTTACTATGTGTACTATTTATTCGTTTATTTAGTTTCTTCTCTACTTACAATGAGCAAAAATAGTTGTACGATTGTACTCACATCACTTTTTAATGCATTTTTTGCTCTAGCGATGGTACTAAATGGAATTTACAAAATAAAAATTTTCTCTTCTTTGATTGATAATAATGGTACCAGAACATATTTTTCTATACAAAATATATCATCACTTTATTTGAAATGTAAAATTTTTAAATTATTTTAAATTTAACAGAATTTACATCTAGTCGTGATGTAAAGGACTGAATTATTATGGCTCTCCTACAGACTGATCATAGAGAGTGATCGTTACGTTTCGTCGTTCTATTGCAAAGTATGGAGAAACTAAATGTCATCATCTCTCCACTGCAATCACAGATCGCCACTCACAACTTCTATTCCCCTCTGTAGACCTAGATTCATATTTAAGTTTAATTTGTATTGCATTGTTGAATCTCGTTACCAACGACTTGAAGATCAAGACATCGCGTTCAAGGAAATCAAGGGAAACTGACTTAGAGAGTCCAAAAGGTTTTGATACTATATGAAGACCCCATTAGACAACAATATATATCTTGTCTTTGGGATCTATGTGCAAGTTTAGGAGAAGACTAGTGAGACTCGCTATTGGCGGAACAAATCCTCCACCTTCTACACACAAATATCGGAAGTATCCGAACGCATACCAGACACATAATATGTGGAGAACTTTGAAACACTGATCTCAGATAGAATGTCATGGTCGAGCGGAATACTCTCTCAGGGGTAAGCTTTTTATCATATAATAATCGGCAACGAAAGACCGAATGTACTTACTTTAAAGAGAAGGAAACTCTCGGTAGTTAACCTGACGATCGCTAAACCGTTCGGCGCAACGAGGACTCAATTAAAAATATTGGCAAGTGAATCCCATAAGATCACTTGAAATAATGAAACAGTGGGTAGAACCATAAAGATCATAAAGACCCTAACAAGAGCAGATCGAGAAGCCTCCTCAGAATGAGCAAACATTGCCAGTATTTTGTCAATATTAGATGCACATATTTTGTATTATTCCGGATATAACATCCCTTATGAACATTGATTGGAAAATTCTTAGGAATTACGTCCAAGAAACTGAATTTCTGAACACCAGGCGTTAATACTTTAATAAGGAAATAGGTTTTTTTGTTTTTATTAACAAATATTTTCATATAATAATTTTCGTTGATGTATCAAGACACTTTTCACATTCGAATTGTAGCTAAAAAAAAGTGCAATTGAGCCGAGTTTACCATCTCAGATTTGTCCGCTAATAGCAAAAACATTGAGAGCATAATTGTGAGAAGTTCACAAGGGAAAGACGATCTATGGCAAAATGAAAATTTTGTTATTTAATAATTTTATTATAATATTTTTTAATTGTTTTCAGATTAAGTAATGTTACTATTTTAATAGGATTGTTAAATATCTCGGAATATCTTAAAATGAAACATGAAACGTCTGAGATAAACATTAGGGTGTTTTCATTCCTACTCTAGACAAAGCTGAGTTAAATTAAATTAACTAAAGCTACTTTGGCTCTGATGATTAAACATTTGTTTACAGGCAGAAAACTTACATTTCCATTTACTAATTATTACAAATTGTGCCAGGAATCTGATTTTGAGCATTGTACCACTGGCAAGATTTTATAGTCTCTAAGGACCCCAAATCTAACTTACGTTTATATAATCAGGTAAACTGCTTTGGACAGAAAGTGTAACATAATACAACTACAGGAAATTCGGCGTACATGTTGCCTGGGTGTAAGTGTTGCCATGAGCACTACGTCAACCTAAGCTTTAGAAACATTATAGAACCTTCCTCCGATTGAAATGCTTATAAGAAGTGTCACTTACTGATATCTATGTGCAATTGGAATGTGACTCAAATAGGAGATCGTGGTCAAGAAGAACATTAGAGCAAATTTCTGCGGGAATCTCTGGTTATAAAATCTCTAAGTGGGCTCTAAGGGGAGAGACAAAACGGGTCTGGGAACCTACATCTACAAAACAGGGAAATCGAGTTATACTACCGTCTACCAATCACAGCACTAATTTCCATGGGGAAGTCTGTTCTATCACGGAATGCCTTAGGGCCAATCTTTAGGTGAAAGATTAGCGATTAAATTAAAATTTTCATTAATTTTCATATTAAATTTACAATGATCTTCTTCTTTTTATAAAATATGCATTGTTTTGATAACAAACAGTGACGTTTTCTATTGTTTTGTATGGCAACACTGTTTAATCTTGTACTCAAAAACATCACAGGGGATTAACATAAGATTAAATTTATTTTTAGATTAACTAATCTGATTATTAATTGGTATTTGATTGCCATTTCAAAAACCCGCTCTTAGTTAGATTAGATTAGATTGAATGTGTTGCCATCAGACATTAACATATTTTTCCGAAAGCCTGAAGGCAATTAGGGGGTTATCAGTTAAGTCTTAGACCGTGGTAAGCTTTACATCATTTACATTCCACTCGGGTATAATCGGAAACGAAAGAGCGAATGTACTTGCTATAAAGGGAAAGTTACTTTAGAAAGTTGTCCTCACTAATGTAGGATAATGTACACCTCCCCTGCCTTACATCCGATAACTACTTATCACAGTAAAGGGTTCGTGACCTCTTACATACACAATTCGATGGAAGAAGCAGTCCACAAGATGGTTATCAGCAAAAGCTCTTGATGAATCTTTTAATGTATCCAGAATGTAAAATTACAGCTGAAGATTATCAGTCCTTAATATCGAAGTTGTTTAAGATTCTGGACTATGCTGATATATATATAATTAAAAAGCCTCATCTTTGGATATTCAACTTTTATAAACGAAAATTAATTAATATATATTTTAGTATCATTTTGGAAATTTAGCACAAAAGCTAAGATAACTTTTGGCAACAAACGTAAATCCCACTGCAATGATTAAAAAGTTAAAAAAATTATTTATTTAAATTTTAAAAGCTAAAATTACTCAATCCACTGTGTAAAACTTAAATTTACTTTATTTTAAATTTTAAACAATAGATTCCACCAAAAATAATAACACTACGAAACACTCTATTCTAGGTTGTTGTCTGCACTAACAATTGTGCACTGGCTTGTCAGCAGACTGGCATCTCTCCGCCACTGGCATTTACATGACAGTGGCAATATTGTTTGCAACCAGCTGTCAGTTTAATGAAAATTCAATAATTTCCAAAATAAGCTCTAGCTAGTGCTGTCGTGAATTCGTTTTTAATTAAATTTTTCTCTAAATCAGTTAAAAATTTCAGAAGTTTTCGGTTAAAAAGTGCAACAACAATTTCAACTTCACATGCTGCATTCGAAAAGTGTTTATTTAACGTTGATTTTCACGTGTTTTCATCGAAATTTTTGCACTCTTCGTTTTGTTCAGTGAATTTTTTTCTTTTGGTTTTTTTTCGTATTGACCAGAGGCAGGCTCGCTGCTGCTACTGCCAAAGTATATTTGTTCACGGGTTTGTGTGTGCGTCGTCGTGTGTGCTGTTAAAAAATATTGTATTTTGTTTACATTTTTTTCCCTTCATATTGTTGACCTGAAATAATGAAAAAATCGTTTATAAAAAACCAAAACAGTCCAAAAATAAGCGCGTGCAAATAAATAAAAGAAGGAAAAAGTGTTTAATTGTTTGCTAAAACCTGAAACAAAAAATAGTTTTGTTTATGATTTCATATGGTTTGGAAATGAAAATGTTTTTGGTTGATTGATTTTGCAAAGAAGAAAGAAAATTAAAATTTTCCCATTAAAAAAAAGTTAAAGTAAATTAATTTCCAATTGGATTTATTTATATGTGTGGTTGATCTGATTAAGGGCCAAGGTGTTTTGTGAAAAAGGTATTTATTTATTATTGTGTTTGTTGTGTTTATTTACTTTTCTTATTTTTGTTGATTCTTTATCTCTCATCGTATGAGAATAATTTTGTCAGTAAGAGTACAGAGTTGGTGGTAAAAATTTAACGCCGTTTTTCATTTGTTTACATCAAATATTTAGTGGAAGTTTAGGGTTAACAAATAAGAAATTATTCGAATAACTAGGAAAGAAGTAAGGTGATTTAAATTTATTTTAGTTTTAATTAAAATTGTTAATATACTTATAATTAATAGGAAATATATGAATATAGCGGAATTTATATATTCATAAATAAAATACCTATGACAAAAAATACTACTTGTGAAATTAGTCAAAAATATGAAGTAATCGAAACCGGTCGGTTTTTAATAACTTTTTTGTAAGCTAAATCCGATTTCCCTTTTTAGTTATGAAAAATTAAATAAATAATTTGCAAAGAAATTAATATTGAATAGTAATTTTGTTTTTCTTATTTTATATAAAAGTTATTTTTTAGTCATTGCTATTTATTTCGTGAAGATGATTAGGTTATGTTGTCACAGGTAGCCAGAAAGAAATATGGCTTCACCTGGGTCCGAAGTTGATCTCTTTGTAAGAATACTTATAAGAAGAATAAAAAGACAGAAATAGAGGAAAAAGAAGTAGAAAGAGAGGAGTCAGGAAAGGAAAGTCAACGGAGAAGGAAACGGATATTATATCTGTCGTAGAGTAGAGACGTGTTATAATGATTACATCCAACTTGGTGAGAATTTAGTTTCACACCAATTCTGTCGAATTTAAGAGCGCGATAAGACGTTTGTTATTGCTATACGTATTCCCGTGTCCTTTGACCCATGCAAGGGTAATGTTCGAATGTCTCGTCATCTCATTGAGAGACGTCGGGCATTAATGGACAAGTCTAGATGGGGCAAACACACTAGTAAGGGATTTAATAGCAGCTTGATTATCAGTATAAATTTTGATATCTCTTTTATAGTCATACTGCAGTCATCATTGATTCTGAAAGATATATTAATTCTAAATTCCTCAAAGAAGATGCCTCCACCAACCCCTTTCAGAGGGAAACATTTGTTCAAGGGAAGTTGGGATTCTTGAGACTACGAAGAGATACAATTCCGGAATTGCCTCAATAGTGACGGTTACTTGATGCAATAATCAACAGCGTGCTGGGATCTCGGTAGAAGATCCAAGATTTTCTGGTGAACCCTGCAACAAACCTTCCATTTGCCAGTTAAGCTCAGTCTGACTGCAGTGCACATATCTATTTCTTTGACTAGAAGATCCACTGGAAGCTAATTGAGCATATTGAACAAAGCCTTTGAGAGAATTGTAAAGCTCCTGTAATGAGTAGTGTAGAAGATCTCAGAACCTTTTCCGAGTGTTATAATTACATAAAGTAATACATTATATGGTCATTTACTATTGCTAGTAATGTTTAATTAAACAATATCCCCTTATAATTATTTGTAATTGTAATTGAAATTTCCCCAATTTTAATTACATGTAATTGTAATTAAAGTTTACTAATTACTATAATTTGTAATAGTTCTTCAATTACATCTACATGTAATTGCAATTAGTATAGCTTCAATTACAATTACTTCAAATGTAATTGTAATTAAAAATGTAACCATTACCCCCAAGCCTGCTAAAAATCAACTTTTGTTTGACAGAAGTCTATAAAGCGTTGCCGCGTACAACTCGTGTTGTATAGTACCACCTTTTTCGTTATCGATCCCAATAGCATTACTTTAACTATTAAACAAGCTAGTTTTATCACATCAAGCTGTGCTACAAGCAGCGCTTGAGAGTCTTAAAGGGTTTTATAGGGCAAGTTTATACAAAATATTAAATTTTTCAAAAATTTCTACAAATTTAAATATCGATTATGAATAAGACCCTTTAACATCATAAATCAATAATTGAAAGTTCAAATATATTTGTCTTATGATACAGACTTTAATAAACTAACGTGTCACTTGGCAGAAAATATAATATATCATCAATAATAAAGAACTTGTATTATTTTGTGAGTCCTCTCTTTATCACATCATAATGTCCACTGTAAACTGGCAATTATATACAAATGATTTATAACTTTTAATATCAATAGTCACCTAAAAGAATTTTATATTGCTCCACATGGAAGCTGTTAGAAAAAGAAAATCACTTTAATATTTATTTTATACATTACATATTTTTTATACATACTTTGGAAAAAATCTAAATATGTACTATATATAAATATTTCTATGCTGGGCATATGATGACAATAATGGCAATATTTGTTTCATGTAGTCTTTGGCCATTCCATAAAACTAAACATATGCGTGCATATATATGATCGTCACAACATTGTAGCACTTATACATAGATATATGTATATGTGTAATCTATGCAAACTTTCCCCCCAAAAATATAGATGATAGAAGTTACCTCCAACCATAAAAAATGGAGCATGAAGCAACTATATCATATTTCTAAATTATGCCTGTCTAACGGCTCGTTGGACTATCCGTGCAATTGTATTTAAGTCTGTCCATGGTTTGCAAGTTTTATTATTGGTATGAGTTAGTTAGGCACTGCTATCTGTATGTGTACTTTTCTGTACATTAGATTAGATTCCATTTTTATTTTGTCCACCATATAGACAAAGCATTTTATTCACTGCTTTTGGAAACATGTCCATATACAATATAAGTGTGTATTTGTACGAGTATAATATTTGTCCTTTGCATGAGTGCCTTTCAAAAAGAAATCCTTTATACAATTTTTTTTTCTATTTTTCTGAGTTCAGTATGTTTCGTATTCTTTGTTTAATTTTTTGGAATAGGAACAATGACAATAAAGTAGAAAAAATAAATGAAAATGAAATGTAACAGGCGCACATTTGGTAGAGGACTCGTATCTAATTAGAAAAAAAATGACCCGCACATTTTAGTTCGATGCATTTTTCGCTCGTATTTCAATTTTTTTTTGGTAAAATGAGTAATATTTACATCTAGAAATCTGTTTGATATTGTTAAAATATTTGGACAAAGTTTTGTGTTAATTCATAAAAGGTTCAATGTTCTGTGGTGGCTATATGAGGTGAGAAAGGGAGCTGGGATGTAAGATGTTATGATATAGATATACATACAAATGACCATATTTGTTAGACAAGGATTCAGTGTTCTAGAATTTGCATTTCTAAATCTCTGCTCTTTTGATGCGAAGGATTTTTTATCCTTCACATCAAAAGACTAAAAGATGGACTATTGATTAGATCATTCACAGATAATAATGTTGTAACTCACACATTTTGTTCAGAACCCCATTGGTTATGATATACCATGTTGATGTGCTCATTACCAGGTGAATCTGTTGCTTCAAACGGCATAAACACCGTCTCTGACAGAATGAGAGATAAGAAAATCTGTTCCTTTCTTGGCACGTTATTATATTGTCCTCAATAGACTTCACAAACAAAATGTTTTCTTACTCAACATACTCTATTTCAATTGATCTAGGGATTCTAGATCTAGTCTGAGCTTTGAAGGACCTTTGAAGGAGTCAATTGATACCATCAGGAGTTCATCTCCTTTCAGGCCAGATACTTTCTTTCATGACCAATAATTGTGGCATGAATGTCTAAGGATCAGGTCCGACTCCCACTGTTCGACTACCTTTTCTCAACCGTGACGTCCTGATTGTCCTTATTCCTAGGTCAACACCCCTGTCATTTCCCTCATCATTATATTTTTTTCTTAGTTTCTCAATATTGTGGCCACGAGTTTGCACGTTCAGACAGACCATCTCAAGTAGTGATAATCATACGAAGACTGGACAACTATCTTACAACAGCGTATTATACTGACGCTTCCTATTCACCAAATTTATTTGCGGGTTTTCAAAGGCAAGATAATTTTCAAACTTGTAAGTTATATCCTTTAAAGTACAAATCTCGTGTTAAGAATGATGCAGTGGACAAATACATATGTTCTATTCATATAGCATTTGTACAAGTGTTATATTTGCTTTCCTCTGACGTTTGGCGTCCTTCGCGACTACAATAATTTCAAGAATAACTCTACATATAAAGAACTTTTCTGAAGTGAATCAAGTGATTTAAAAAGTATGTTTGTTAGTTAGTATCGCCCGATTATACATCTGCACTAAAGAATTGCTGGAATCTTTAAGTGATCACTCCAAGATTTGAAGTGTTGTAACACCTTCTCCAATATTGGCAACTGCATTCGAATGGCTTTCAGAAGCAAACTTCCAATACTGAAGTTTTACCTTCTATGACTGGGCCCTTTATTTGCACATACAAATTAAGCAATAAGGGATCAAAGATCCAGACTCAATGGTGAATACATGAATCTTGAATATAAAGTTTCTATAGAATATACAGGAGGAATATTCAAATCTGTACTGATAGCCAGGCAATCCTGATGGCTTACTGTGTAATTCGATTCAAAAATTGTTCGAAATTTTATATCAAATATATTGTATTTTGAAACCTTTTTCCTTCGCTTCGAAATGCAGAGTAATGCCCGTGAAAACCGGCAATCTTCCAATGAGATATAAACTACATTTGACAATAATATTCGTATGAGTGATTGAACACTTTCTAAGTTGAGGATCATGTTGGAAGATTCTGATCAGCATAATAGTGCTGAAGATAGATGGTCCAATGAGTCAACTGATTCAGTTGGCCTAGATTTGATTCGATGAGCACGTCATTTCCTTTTTCTCTCTGCTAATTGCAATCACAAGGGCACAGTTCTGGATATATAACATAATCCAATCATTCCTAAGACCTATTTGATAACACCTTGATAGGGATGAAGAAGTCAGAGAGATTCGGAATCAATTCTGATTCTTACATCTTTATTTTTTTTTGGTATCATTCAATACTTTATAGATGAAGTGAATTCTTGATCGTAATCAATCCAATACAATCAATATCTATTCTGATCAGTCTCTGTTCTTCACACATTAATTATTTCCTCGGTACGTAATGCTTTAAGCGCTTTTCCTGGCAACTCAAAGATGCTGAATCTCGTGTGTTCAACGACCTTATATAACGAAGTTTATTCAGAGCCTTTACCATAAACAGAACTTAATCATTGGCCTCGTAAAGGTTTAATCCTTTCATAACGGATATATAGTCGGAGACTTGAGCTGAGTTTAAACCCGGGACTCCGTCTGGTTAGATTTGTGGGACTGTCTTAGTACTCATGTTACTCTTGGGCAACAGAGAGATGATGCTGGTATGTGATAGGAGAGTATAATGGATCAACCTTGTCATTAAGCTTATAAGCAATATTAACTACCTAATCACTTTCGAAAATTGTCATAACACAGTCTTTAATGAGGCCCTTAAAGAAAATACAGACCTTTGAAATTTTGATATTTCACATTGCGACCGTCTTGCAAGTGTAATGTCGACACTATTTTTAGTGGCTCATAATTCACACACACTTTTTATTGCGTTTCTCTTATTGTAAATTGTTGCTCTTGTTGTTGACTATTTATTGTTGTTTTTGTTCTTATTGTTGTTGATTGCCGCCTAAGAAGTATGCAAAGCGCAATAAATATGTCGTTTTTTTGCACTTGATATAAAGATAGACCCGGCTATTTATTTTGCTACTTGTTTTTCTACCACTCTCACTCACATAAGAACGGAGAGTAGAAGGAAAACACAACTGCGTCTAGTATTCATATAAAACCCAGCACACATGTTCCATTTTTTGGAACAGCCCAGGAGTTTTAAAAGATGTCAAGGTATCAGTTTAAAAAGTTCTGAAATACAATCTTAAAGTCACAGCAAATTCTGCAATCCTAAATGGTACATACAATCGTTATAGTTAACCCGAACTGCAGGGAGTTTTTAAGTAGTAAGCGTGCGAAACTTTTTAAATATTTTCTAGTTTTGGTCTATTGTCCTGTTGTTGTCATTTGTTAGTTGCTTGTGGTCGTCGATGTCGTCGTTATTTTTAACATTTGTTGCCATTTGACTTTTAAGGCCGTTTATTTGTTGTGTCCGAGTGTTTGAACGAGTTTTTTATTGTTGTTATCGTTAAACGCATACAATAAGCGTACAAACGAGGGCAGACGTAAAATTATAACTACTAAGAAATGATTTTATATATTCCTTTTATTTTCAGTTCATATATTTTGAAAGGACTTTCCATATAGCTCTCACTACTCACACACCGTCACACTTGCACCCTTCAAAATAGTAAATGGTCATTTCGAACGAATCAAGGAAAAAAAAACTTTAAAAATTGTAACAGTAACAAGGAAAACATTTCTTCCGTTACATGTTTTTATTTGTTTTTGGTGTTTGTTTGTATGTTGGTGTTGTTTAGATGTTGTTGACCAACAATAAAGTCACAACAACAACGACAACAACTATTAGTTGTTATACGAGGACTATCCTTCCGTAGTAGTAGTCGTAGTAGAGCAACGTGTTTTTAAGTTCATGTAATGATTTTTACAGCGTATTAGATTTAGAAATGTGTGTAAGCTTGAGTGTGTGTGTGTGTGTGTGGGTACGTGTGTTCTACGCTCTCTCCCAAACAATGTCCTTGTCGTACATTATCTTGTTGGGCATAACTCAACTATGAAGTGCATTTTGTCGCGTACTGTCGTTTTGTCAAAAGACTAAAAAAAAAAACAAAACCATTATTGTGTTTTTCTCCCTTTATATGGGATCAATTACAGTGGGATTGGAAGAAAAATATTTTATAATTGCAATAGCATAGGATAATATTTTATAATGAATAATTTTTGCTGTTACCCTAGAGAAATTCAGACTACTATGGTTCTCCTTACTTTGGTTCTCCTTAAGTCACCACGTGTTAAAAAACGGCGGGTTTGGCATTGATTAGTTTTAATACTTTTGGTCAACTTCTTGCACAAGAAAAAGAAGTCGTAGTCGAAGATTTGATACACTTACTCTAGGTATATGGGTGGGAGAGGCCCTTGACTCCAACTCATTTCCAATGTTTAGTCTCACAGTCACTTTTTTGTGGGGTATCTGTTGTTTCGGTAACAGCACCGAACCTATTCCAAATTACATACTTTACCAAGTTTAGGTTCAAACCATAGACACCCAGAAGGCACTTCTCCAATGACCAGTATAAGACAAAGAAGCTCCAGTTCCCGTAATACCAGATTATGTGGTTCGAAAGTCCTAGCAAACTAGAGGTATTAGTAGAACCTCTTTTCATCAGGATTGCAATAACACTTAGATGGGGAAAATCATTAAGGTAACATGCCCCGGGGGGAATTTTTTTGCTCAAAATAACTTGATGAGAAGCTCTACATAGCTATCTTAACTGTTATTGCAGAAGTCCCACTGCTCTTCGTAGTAGCTGGCATAAGGCCATATAGCACAGTGTTAGTTTGTCAACCTCAAAGTGAGAAAAAGACGACCCACTACGGTCCCTTTTTGACTATTAAAATGAACACGTAGGTGGAAATAGTTGACGTTGGTCCATTACATGTGCCTTGCTTTGGTACTTGAGTTATATGACTGATATCTGACCAACGCAGACCAGTTGCTTTATGTCCGGTAATCTTCAGATCATATTTGAAGCATTCCTCGAAGACAATTCAAATTCACTGTGGAACTACATCATCACAGGGAAACTCTGCGGTATGTCTGGTATGATTAGAATAAACCCTGAACATACCTTGGTCCATCACGCAATTTTATTGTTCGACACATTCGTAAAGAAAAGTATCCGTTAGTGAAGGGTCAGTTTTCTCGGTAAAAGTACGGAATTTTTAATTTTACCGTGTATTAGTCCTTTAACCAATATTATCATACAGCGATTTGGGTTTTGAACCAGAACCACTACTTGTATTTCAAAGACACTATCCAATGGAAAGTACAGGACGAATCCTGTAGGCTACTGACTCACATTGTACCAGATAAAATAGATGTTCTTTTAAATCTTCCAGCTTTCAGTTCCAATAAACTAAAGGTATTGCAACTCCAAGATATGGGTGGTTCACCAAGGTAACATTCCATGGGGGAACAGTTATAAAGTAATGCAGCCTTACTTCGTCTTACCACTGTCCTAACAATTCACAGGTTGACCCACTAACCCAATCGTTGAACTCCGGCCGGAAGACAGCCACCACTCACTTTTGCTTTCTGATACATCGAAACTTAAATTTTGGAAAAATTAAGCACCTACCTCGAGTACTGTATGCCTGTTTATGCAAACATATCCTGAGATTGGCTTGTCTGTGGATAATATTCATGGACTCCGTAGGCTACTGACTTGCTATTGATCTCAACAGCTCGGCTTTTCCCGCACTAATATGTTGAGAATTTTGTCTAATATAATATATTATTGGAATCATCAAATTTGTCCACTTTTATCACACTGTTCCAACACACTATTGAACAATTTAAAGTCAATTTGGATTTACTCTTGGCACACACAGTTTTTTCGCTTTTAAAAAATCTCATTGATATATTTGCTTTTTGCTACTTTATACTGCTTGTTTTTCTTAAATTTTTTTCATATTCCGAGGAAATAAAAACTTTCTAAAACTTATGGGGGGGGAGAGGGGGAAAATGTGTTTACAATGGATGTCATTGTCATTCCTGTCCCGGTCTTTCTAAAAACTCAATAAATGAACAACATCTAACATTTATACTTTAAATAACGGCCTAAGTATGTGTGTGTGTGTGTTTCAGACTGAGAAAGAGAGAATGAATGGATGAAATATATCTACGCGAAATAACGTTCGTAACAGTGACGGTATTTTAAACGCAAAAATATACAACAAAGTACACGAGTACATGACAATATGAAGTAATAAATTTCCGGTTGGTTTACCCTTTAGATGGTTTATCTTTCTTTTCTTTCGTTCGTTGAGTCGCTGCTATATTTTTCTTTTTTGTACAAAGAAGATATGAATGGTGTATGGTGTGGTGGCGTTTTGTTTGTTTGAATTGAAAATAGCCTGAAGGCCAGGCCGCATATTGACCAGCAAACAAATAAAAACAAATATTAAAATACCAACAATGTTATTACATGTTTAAATAGACACAGAAAATTGAAAGGAAAACAAGAAACAGTAGCAAAAACCAAAAAAAAAAACATGTTGACTTATACGCTTGTTCGCTTACTTAAAAATGTTACAAAGTTGATGACAATAAATAGTTTGCATACCGACCGACAACAATGTGCACGACAACAATATCAATTGAAGTTGTTGATAGTTGATAGTTGACAAAAAGGAGGGACGTTATAATCAACTCAACTTGCACTCGTCGTATTCCAACCCACTAGATGTCACAAGTTGTTGTAGTTTGTTTAACAAAAAAACACGACACGAGACAAGCTGTTAAAAGTTGATTGTTGAAATTTTAAAAGTTATCAATAAATGAATGAATTCGTTAATGTTATTTACATATGTGGCTGAAAAGCTATAGCTTCTTAGGACATCTCCATGTTAATGCTAAAGAAATAGATCTGAAATATCTCACCCAACTTCTAGAACTCTTAATTCATCAAAACTCTCTTTTCATTAATTGGTTATTCCCGATGTATGGAAGAACTCTCGATTCATTAACTAATTGGTGATTGCAGATATTCCTTTATTAAATCAGACAAACCCACTACACAAGGAGAATCATGTACCAACCCCGAAGAAGCATTTCTTGCTCGCCAACATGCCTTCTGAGAAGCAAATAGCACAACCACATCCCTAGCTTAGATCCCCACAGACCTCAATTAACAACAACCGTGTTAACGTGGTGCGTTGACAAATCGCCGTTAACCAAGACATTCATTCGATGCTGATCAACAACATCGCTAACTTCACATTCCCCAACAATGCCAAAAACTAGATCGTGCACTTTCTATGAAGCAACATGCCCTTGTTGAGTTCAGAAGTCAAGAATCGTATTACCACAAAATAAAAAATAGGTCTGCCATAAGGAGGATGATGCTCTACCTCCAACAACATCACTACCAGGGTGTCTCTGTATACAAATAATTACAATTAACCTTCAAAAGTTAGCAATTTTGATCAACAAAACAAACGTTTTTCGGAAACGCAATAAAAGTTTATCTGCTCCGAAATCCTTGGGTTGCTGTATAGACAGTTTCTTTCGAAGCTTTTGCAACGTTCGTTCCATCAGACGTTGATCGACTTCAAGCTCAGAGAACGTTATATCAACTGCCGATCTTTAAAGACATTAGTGGCTATATATATATGTATATAACAGATTCAAAAACTAAAATACCTACGATTGCGGTTATTGAGGAAATAAATTGGTTCTGGCACTCCATCCCCAGGGTATGTTACCTTAATACACTTCCCCCAAATTGATATGATTGCAATCTAGACTGCTGGGACTATGAACTGGTTCCGTCAAATGTACCTTTTTATAGTTGGCTCTATTCATACCCGACTTCTCGGTGAGTAAGAACTTGACTTTGGATTATGAACTGATGGATGAACCAGAGAACCTATCTTATCTGGTACCACGGAAACAGGTACCTTTTATGACTGACTTTGGGCATACTTAACTTACCGTTGTGCGTTCTCTGTGAGTAAGGACTTGTCTCTAGGTGATGTTTTTGCATATCGAAAGCAAAGCACTGGGGCAACGATGGTCAGGGATTAGATAACTCAAGTTTTGGATAAAATGCTTATACATTGACCGGTTGAACCATGTACGAAATTTGAAAATTAGCAAGTCAGAAATGGCTGTTGGTGAGTCGTCTCTAGCTCACCCTGGAAAAGGTCGTACTTAGCTTCTGTTCCTGGCACTCCAAACCGCTGCTCTTAAGAATCCAATTATTCCAGTAAGAAAATTAACATTTGCGCCTCAAAGATATGCCAGCAAGTTGGCACAGTTTTTCCAGCTCTCTTTACGACCTACCGACCTAAATTATTTCAATTATAATATCGGTTAGAAAATAACTATCAGCCGCAGTAGAACAACAACATTACCGGGGACGTTCTTTCAAAAAGATCCCCAAAGTAGAACGCACTTACAAAATACGATTTCACTCCTTCTCAACTCTGGACAATAAATTTTATATTCTCTATTATTATTTTGTTTTGTAGTTTTTCTATTAAATACTTCCTTTCAAAGACATGATCAATGATTTATTGCCTTAAAGAAAGAAATTTATATAAAATTGTTTATCTTTCCCTTTACAGTTTCAACAACAATTTAATGTCGGTTGTTGTCGTCTACAATTTCGATTGATTGACTAAGTTTGAACAGTAGCAAAGTGGCAAAAAACAAAGTCAAAACCAACAACAAAAGCAGCAACAAATGCTAATACACGATAACAACAAGTAGTAAAATTTCGTATTAATGCAGCAACAACAACAACAGCAGCAGCAACAGCTAACAAATCAAACTGTATCACAATCATCTTTGCAATTTCAATTGCAAACTCAGCCAACACATCATCAGCAACATTTAGGCAATAATATAATTGTTGTGCGTGGTTCACGCAATGAACATGGTGAAATTGTCATACAAAATAAACAGGACATCTTTACATTTCTCAGTGAACATCATCAACAGCAACAACAACAACAACAGCAGCAACAATTGCAACAACAACAGCAACAATTACAGCAACAAAATGAAAAAGCCACCGTGGCCACATTAACACAATTGCCCTCAACCACAACTGTTGCACGTAAAACTAGTATTTCCTTAATTGCTAACAATGTTGGCATTGGCAATAGTGGAACCACATCCTCATCGTCATCATCATCGTTGTCGTCATCATCAACAGCAGCCACAAATACAGCCGTTACAATCCCTAAGGAAACCAATACAATTCTATTACAAACTCCCATTAATGCTAGTCAATTGGAAACCGTACTATTGCAGTCGGGACAATTAAAAAAATCGAATTCCACTGTTACATCTGGAACGGAAAGACCATTCCTATTTAAGAATGTAAGTATATCAATGATGTTTATTTTCATAACCTTCGTAATTTACTTTATAAAACGTCAAAACGCCAGAAGTATTATAATCGATCAAATATGTATAAGTCTTCAGTTTGTGGGATTTATAAAGGAAGCACTATTAGTGCTTCATCAACTTAAGTGATGAATTGCATTCCGTTTAAGCGTGATGATCGAAAAGGTAGAATTTTGTAATTTTCCGAAAAGGTTCGTATTTGTAGGAATCACAAAAGAATCTCTTTTAGTGTCTCATAAACTACGTTGCCATAGAACTCGGAGTCCTCGGGCACAGTGAGGGGTTTTAAGTATTGTTACGCTACCACCCAAATAGTATTTAACATTTGACTGATAGTTTTTCGATTACTCTATTTAGACCTAGACCAAGTTCATATACATATATGTAAAAGCTTTAACTGAATACACTCCCAGAGGTAAGGTTCACATCATATGGGTACCAGCCCACTCGGGAGTAGTCGGAAACGAAAGGGCGAATGTAATAGCTTTAAAGGGCAGCGAGCTCGAGGTAGTTAACCTGAGAAACGCAAAACCATTTGACGCAATAAAAGCTGAACTAAAAATATGAGTGAGAGAATCCCATAAGGCCTCTTGGAATAATGAAACAGTGGGTAGAACCACGAAGATCCTATGGGGTGACCCTGATGAGAGCAAGACGAAAAATCTCCTCAAAATGAGCAAGTCTGAAGTTAGTATGATGGTACGTATTCTGAGTGGACACACAGGACGTGCGGATTCATACGAATGTATAGCATGTGGAGAGGACAGTGAAACTCTGGAGCACTTTCTTTGCCACTGCAGGCATTCGTCTCTTCCAAGTATCTTGGAAGTGATGTTATTCCGCAAATAACATTCCTGACTAACACTGATTGGAAGATTCTTAGGAATTACGTTCAGGAAACTGAGTTTCTGAGCACTGAAAAATAATTCATTCAGTTCCCTTTTTTTTCATGATAAGGAGCGCACAACAGGGCCGATAGTAGCCTAGGTGTATTTCTTCGGATTTGATGTAGTATGCATCCTCCTATCAACCTAACCTAACCTATGTATAAGCGAATATATTGTGTATTCCAAGATACGCCTGCCGGATGTTGAGTATCATCCTTGTTAAAGTCTGAAATGGAATAAACGGAACTATGTCCGTTGTCCGTATGACTATAAATGAGACTCATCTAAGAAGCTCTCAAATAAACCAAAGACGGACAGATGACTTAATTTGCAAGTGAATATCTGTCCTTCGGAGTTAGTCGTACATAGTTAAAGCGATAAGTCTGCTGCATTTGATGGTGCTAAATTCGCAGATTCTGCAGCGTTTTCTTGAAATTTCTTTAAAATTCTATTCAATGAATTTTTCCTTTTTAAACAATTTAAATATTTTGATACATTTTCAGGCTTCACGCAGTTTAAGCACCGATAGCAATCGCTTTGGTACGGTCACGGCAGCAACTGGCGATGATAAAGGACCATTTGTGTTGCAAACATTAAAGCGTTTAGAAAAATCCCAGTCTATCCTAGTCATACGCAATTCATCTTCATCAGCAACAGCAACAACATCAGGTGCCAATTCTACCTCATCTTTATCGAATTCCTCATCATCTTTGGCCACATCCCTAACGGTCGAACATAAACTAAGCTTATCTTCATCATCTTTGTCCTCCATTCAACAGCAACAGCAGCAACAACAACAACAGCAACGTCAACAGCATGTACTTGCAACGACAGCTGGTGTCAACACGACTAAAGGCGGCAGCACTATAACATTTACTCGCACCAAAAAGTCTCAAAAATCAAATGCATCGAACAACAACAATGTTGTTACAACTACCACAACCAAATTGGGTGATATTTTAGCTTCAGCAACTGGCCAACGTCATTTGTCTACAACAACTAGCAACAATAATAACAATAGTAAATTAACAAATGCCACAACTACAACGACATATTTGCGTTTGACAAATGGCAATAGTAGCAACAACAACAACAATGGTAATAATGTTGCCAATAATGTTCATAAAAATCATAATTCTTCACGTGTAAATCTCAGTGGTAATAATTCGGAAACAATATCAACATCCACAACAACATCAGCAGTCTCATCTTCAGCAGGAGCCAGCTCAACAGCAGCAACAACAACTACATCACATCTAACTCTGGCTGATATCCAGTTGAAACATGAAAGAAACTCAACAGCAAATGCAACAGCAGCAACAACAACACCGGGCTTGCTCAAAACCCATGGGAGCGGTAAGTTTTCCTAAAAATAAAAATTATACAAATTCCAAACAAAATGTATTTTCTATACTTTGGTCATTTTTTAGTTTTTAATGTTTTTTAAATAAAAAAATACGGGCCAACAAAATATTTTCATCAAAAAAAGTCCAAAAATCGTATAGAAATTTTAAAAATAGTTTAAAATAAACAAAGAAAAGGTATAAATAACAGGTTGAAAACCCCAAAGGGGATCTTTACAAACTCTATGTATTATTGTTGTAGACAAAAGTTGAATTTTTTTCTTTAAATTTTTATTTGCTCTAAACATGTCCAATGTTAAAATTTATGACAACAACTAGAATTTGAAAGATTTTTTATTTGTGTGTGTTTTTGTGTTTGTTTCGAGAATTAGTATGAAATTAAATGCTTGTTTCATCATATTTAAAGCACATCTATCGACACTTTTTATTTAACAAAAAAATACGAAAATAAAATAAATAATAGAAAAAATAAAAGAGAGGATGTACTAAAAACAAAGTCTACTGCTAATCAATTTATCCACTTGGTACTTATTACGCTTGTCTGTGGATTTTTCTTCGTAGTTTTGTTAAAATATTAAACAGTGGGGCATAACTTTGATTATTTGGTTTAATTAAAAAGTAGGAATATTAATAATAAACATAAATAATCATGGATATGGGATTCATCTCTATCAAAGTTATATCACCAATACTTTTACATCTTGATTTATCAAAAAGCTCCTTATTTTACCTTAGTTGTTGGGAAAAAATGCAAATAATTTCGGGACAGAATGACTCGATCCTAGCCGGGTACAAGACAGAGTTCTTAGGTTAAAACGAAATAGTCATCCATGGAAGCTATGCAAGTCATAAATTGGTGGTTCGCAGTGATGCAGATTAATTTGCACGATTCGACCACGATATCGAACATGATCGACGAATGGGTGATATAGGCATATCTTCCAGTCGTTCTGGAATGGGCTTTGGGTCAGAGTTCGCCATCACCTCGGATGCAGTTTCTAAGTAAAACTAATATGCTGCCTCGTGAGCAGTTCTAATGTTCTTGGCATCGTTTAATCATTTGGCGCCATCAAGTACCGTCTCCAAGAAATTTTTCTCAGGTTGACTGTGGTCTATGATAGCGAATTAGTTTGGTGGTTTCAATAGCTTATCCAGTTTCTACATCCTTCAGTCGAAGGGACGAATTATATTCTACTTTTGAGCCTCCCTCCGGGGGCGTGTTACCTTGACCCCATCTTGGTGTGACTGCAATCCCGGGGAAAAGAGGTGCTACCAATACCTTAAGTCTGCCAGGACTATAAACAGGCGATGATCAAATGTATCCTCGGCCTTACCTTGGAATGATTTGACATGGGGTCGAACCAGAGAACCACATAATCTGGTACTAAGGATGCCCAGTTGCCTCCGGCTGGTAAGTTGGTTAAGGATCCTTCGGGATCCACGTAGTGGCTTTGGTTTAAATCCAAATTCGCGGAAAGAGCATGTCGGTTAAAGGACTGATGCATGGTGAAATCCATAACTCGGGATAAGTTCGGTGCTGTTGCCAAAGTCAAAAGATACCCCACAGAGGGGTGACTGTGGGACTGAGCGTTGGAAATGAGTTGGTGTTAAATACAGGATGATTGTAGGGGTACAGGGATCATCCCCCGTCCGTATACCTAGAGTGAATCTGGCGGATGTTATTCTCTATGAGTGTGTCAGATGAATGGGAAGTGTGCTGGGTTAAATGGCAATGGATGAAAGGTATCTTATAGAAGTGATACCATTGAAGTTTCCTTCCCTGTCTAGGTATGTTTAGGGAAAACTCTTTTCATACCAGATTTACAACAGTGTTCTCTGTGAGTAAGAACAAAGCTTATTTGAATGATTCGTGTTTTGGTCTACTGCATACGTCTCTAGGTGCTGTGACCGAATCAACAGAACCCATCTGCGTTGTTGTAAACAGAAGTGACATTTTTGCATCTCGGCAGTTATATTAGATATCCCGAGTACATGAGCAAAGCGCTAGTACATGGCCCGGCAGAACCATTACAAAAATTGCCATCCGCGTGTTAGATACACAAAGGGGCGTTGGTGAGTCGTCACAAAAGCTCATCCTGTAAGTGAAAAAGACCACCGTGAAATTAGGCCAACACGCAGGTGTTCACTTATAGCACTTCGACACTCATTCATTCTACTTTTGGGTCAGAGTATGCCAACTCCTTTGTTGTTGTTTTTTAGATATATCCCTCTTTAGCGCATCCCATGTTCTTGATATGCTTTAGTCATTTAGCGCCATCAAATGCAGCAATTTTAAATCATCTTCGTTATGAGCAAGTTCGTCATTAAGTGACCCCAAGATCGTCTTTTCATAGCCACTTGATTTGGTAGTTTCCATTGACGATTTCCTCAGACGAATGCGTTCGACTTTACTCTAGGTCACATTACAGGACCTTTACCAGACACTAATAATTCTTAAATGGAGGAAGTGGCCTTGTTATGGCTCAAGGATCATCAAGGAACTTGATGTGATTTTCTCAGATGATGACCGTCAATTAAGGGTCCGTAAGTTGATGTTTGTAATCGATGCAGTGCTGATACGGGTTAGTTGTGGTTTAAGTTGGCCTGACCTCAACAAAAGTAGTAAATGTTTCCTCACACTTCACTTCGCTCTAGTGTAAGCCATCTTTGGATTTGTAATATGTATGTATGTATCAATAAAATTTGGAATTACAAACCGAAAGATACACTATCTAGGAGCTGGGCGCTGATGGTTGCGTTAATATAATATCACACAAAGTAGCCGACTTTGACCTAAAGAAAAGACTGCATTTAGTGTCGGAATAAAGAAATTGAAGAAGCTGCTCTTTATATTCTAGACAGACGCTGTGAGCTAAGAGATAAGTAATACACAATTCGAATTATTAAAATATTTAAGACGCAAGAATGCGGAGACCTGGTCTGTTCATATTCTATAAACAGAGTGTACTACAGTTGGAAAATATGTAAAAATCTAGGGGAACTTGACCACATACCGTATAACTTTTCTAGTTTGTGAAGTACAGTTAGTAAAGTGGTTTGTAGAAATTTTGATAGAAATGAAGAAATTAAATCTTCAAACTTATCTGTGGTTTCCGGAAGGTTAGTGGTCAGTGTTCTAGTCTGATAGAACGAAGGTCGTAGGTTCGATTTCCACCAGAGCACTGGCAAAGTAGCGCAGTATGCCATACATTTGCTAATACCATTGACCCACTGTGATTAATTCGTAAAGGCAAAAAATAGAAAAGAGAAAACGTAAGCTCATTAGCTTGATTTCTTCAATGATTATAACCATCACACATAACCAAATAAACAAATACACACAGCACTCATTCTCCACTGTCTTCCTGAACGAAAAACTTTTCCACTTTTCGTTTGATTATTTCATTGTAGAAGTTTAACTAAACAATTTCGATAAGATTCGTTGTTTCTCACACACTTCCTCAACTTGAAATGGTTCGATTTTGTTATTGCCTTCTTATTATTTTGGCTAAAATGGCAAATAATAAAAAAATTAAGAGCAAACTGTTGTTCATATTAAGTAGTTGTTGATGGCAGTAGGATATACTTGTTTGTACGTATGTAGGAATAAACAAACAACAAAAAATGTATTTTTATATCCTTGGGCTATTTGGATACTTGTACTTTAATATTGTTATTGTTGTTAGTATTTTGTATTTGGTATTTATTTTTATTAGTTGTACTATTTTGTTGTATTTTAACTTTTTAACCAAACTTTCTCGAATCTCGTCTCTAACATGTTTGTGTTTTTTGATCAAGTGGTGCGAGTTGAGTTCTCTATCTGTGCCACAAATGCATGTTGTATTTTACACTTGACTTATAAGTGTTGAAACGTATCTACCCCAAACACTGATGACTTCTTTCATCGATGGATTTCAATTGAATATTTGTTTGTATTTCTTTTTAAGTTATTTTAGTATGCACATCGACAATAATGCATAGTCTAAAGGAGAGGAAGACTGAATCTATGAATGAATGAATTTATTTGGCTACTTTTGTATTTAAGATACAAACATTCCCTTGAGGGAGAATAAAAAATCTGCTTGGTTGGGTTTGAATTTAGCATTTCTTTTTGGAGATTTTCAATACTAAGAAGAAATGACCTTAAACATATGAACTTTAAAATTCAAATTTGGAATTTTATGAAGATTATAGAAAATTAAGTAAAAATTGAAAGCTGTTTAAGTAAAATTTTAAAGCTGAAAACCTATAGATGATGCTGTCGTGAACGTTCCACAATATATTTAAAAGGTGTTCCGTTTTGCATCCATATGTAATTCCTTATTATTGGAAAAAAATTATTAATGACATTATTTTATGTTTGAAATCGGTCAATAGGTTCAATTTTCCATTACTGTGTCGTTGTATGTTAATGAAATGTTATATTTGAAGTCTGATCGGTTAATAGCTTCAATTTCCATTACTGTGTCGCAGTATTGTGTTTGATTCTGCAACATTGGTAATCGAAATACGAATCTATCAAATAATCCAAGTATGTCAGTTATGAACAGAACCAGCCCTGAATATACCCTGACAAACAAGGGAATTTCTATGGTTTCATCTGAATAAGATACCGTACATCCATCACCATTCAACCCAGGGCATTCATCCGACTCATTGGTTGGTTGGTTTTGCAGGCACGTGGGTCCTTTTGGACCCTTTGTGAAACATATAAGGAGAGATTAGATGTTAAAAAAAGATAGAGGCAGAGAGAGGGAGGGAATGCTTAAATAAGAATAGAACGTCTTAGACTTAGTGCTGTCAGAGTATGTTCCACTAAACCAACCGCAATGCCAGATAACTCTGAGGTGTCCGCCAGAAATCGATGTTAGGGGACATCGATGTTAGGACAGATATAAGATTTTAAATTGATCACTTTTCTTCCTTATCTTGACAGCTTCTACAGTCTTGCATGGTTATCAAATTTTACAGTGTCCTATGATGGCAGCTATTTTTTTGAGTTGGGATCGGATATGTTTCAGAAGATGATCCGCGCTTGTGGTCGAGCTTTAACCATATCTTCCGCGTTTGAAGACAAGTTGGTTCATTCCTCCATCTTGCCTGGGAAAGTTTGAATACAAACTTTGTCAATAAACAATATTATCTATGAGTCTTTAGTATATTCCTATCGGAGTACCACAGAAATTGTCTATGTCCGAGTCGGGCAATAGTGAACCTGTTTTTACGAGTTCGTTAGCGATACAGTTACCTGTGGAGTCCCCGTGTCCTCGTGCCCATACGGGTACGATGTTTGAATGTCTCGTCTTGATGTTAAAGGATGTCCGGGATTCCTGAACTAGTCTTGATATATACATATACTTGACTTGATTGCAGCTTGACTGTCAGTAAAGATTAGAATATCTCTGTTCGATAACAGATACCAGAGCCAGTTTACCGTTCTTTTTATGGCCGATATTTCGGGCTGAATATTTCGGCCGATACAGAAAGTAATCCTGATTCCAAATTCTTGAATCAATATATCTCCCCTACACGTACTCCTCGTTTGGACTCATTTATTTAATTCATTCATATGACTATATGGGTATGACAGGGTCCATTTACCTCGGACTATTCTGTATCTTATTAATTTAACACTAACTTATTCCCAACATTTAGCCCCTCAGTCACTATTCTGTCTTTTCGGGCAACTGCACTCAACTTTTCTTGAAATATAGAATTCACCGTGCATCAGTCTTTAAATCAACCTTCTATTTCCGCGTTTTGGGTCCAACCACACCCAACACGTGCACCCGAAGGGACCTCCTCAGTAACCGAAACAAGACAAAGTCCGCATCTATGCTTTGCGAGCCACTGATTTCCGTGGTACCAGATCAGATATATTCTTTGATTCGACTTCAAGTAAACTTAATTCAAAGAGAATTCTAATAACCAGTTTATAGCCCCGGTTTATATAGAGATAATGGTAGCGCCATTCTTACCCTGGGATTGCAATAACTCCTAAGTAACATGCCCCGGGTGGCTTATGTAGAATACTGCAATTGTGTACCAATGGAAACCATCTGAGTTCCATTTTCCTGTCTCAGGTGCGTTAATCATGTTCGATTATTTCATGGTCAGAGGAATATAAATACCGCAATGTGAAACAGATTCTTCCAAAGACGATCCGTTAATTGCGCATTATAATTAGTGGAAGTACTAGATCCTTCTCTTTAAAGGAAAGAGTCAAAAAATTTGGAATATTCTGCAATTCTGTAATAACGAAAGTGTCAAAGAGTTTCAAAAACAATGAACCATTTGAGTTCCTCTTTTTTGACTCCTATTCGTTGATCATGTTCGATCATTTTACGGCCAGAGGAATATGAATATCCCATTGTGAAAAAGATTCATCCAAAGACGATCCGAATGTCTTCTTATAGCCCACATTAAATCGTCAATTGTTTTTGAAGTTGTAATTAGGAAAACATTTTAATCATATATTGTTGAAGTTGGGATATGTGCGAAACTGTTCGACTTCTCGACATATAATTCCCGGACAGTACGTGTTTTAGGCAAACTGATGAATAAAAAATTTCCATTACAGTTCTTGACAGAGATTGTATCGTTTTGAAGGACAGTGTCTGCAGTAAGTCTTTCTCTGTAAGCTAATTCGGAAAGTCCTACTAAAGCTTGGTAGGCTGCCCTAAGATAGACTTGTCTACCTTTTGTAGGAGGGGACCATGAACAATGCGATACAGTTTAAATAAGTCTAATTTTCTGAATCTAAGACGATTTCGCAGGAATCAGCAGACATAATAGGTTGGGATGACATTTAAAAGGCATGTCAACCACAGGCTCTTTATTATTTCCACTTTTCCACTGTTGAATAAAGTACCACCTAACACTCTTCCACCACATATAAAAAAATCTCAATGTAATGTCTTTCAACTTTGTATCTTCTATATATTTTAACGAAATGGGTTAATTGATTTAATTTCGAATAAAAACGAAAAACTTAAAAATATAAATAAAATTGTAAGAAGAGTGAAAAAAAATCAACAACAAATTCACACGACCTCATAAAAATATATCAAATAAATGTTACGTGTTTGTCCAAGTTTTTGTTTTTTTTTTTTTGTATTCACACAGCAAACAGAGAAAAATGAGAAAAAAACTTAATGAAGAATGGAATCGTAAAAAAATACCTTTATAAATTCTTCTTTAAAAACACCAACCGAAAAAAATTGGTGCTGAACAACAAAGAAAATCATGTACAAATTAAGCTTTGTGATTTCTAATTAACTGACAATTGTGTTATACCTGGTACCAGGATCCAACAAAATGCTTTTCCGTTTGTATTTCATTTTGTCGGTTGATATTTTTGTATTTCTTTTCATTTTCCTGAATTACTGTTCTCTTCCTAGTTGTGGTGGGAAAAAAATATGTAGCTATATAAGGGAAGGAGGTGTTGTTTTGCTTTAATTTGTAATACCCTACAGCATTTACAATGGCATTAATGGAACTGTTATTTATTATTATATAATGAAAATGTTATTTGGAAATTTAGGACAGTGTAAAATTAATTTAGAAAATAAAGGTCAGAGTTCAAAAATTTCAATATTAAATTTAAGAAATTGGGCCTGTTTAAGGGATAATGTTATGAACAGTTTTTTGGTTTAGATCTGGTTAACTAGAATTCACTTTAGGGTATTAAACCTTTCGTTAAACATGCAAAACTTTATTTTACCACAATATAGCTTTTTTGCTCATTCCTTTAGTTTGACTCCAACTAAATAGATGGGCAAGTGTGCTTGTTGAGGAAGTGATAGCAGGAGTATAAAGTTTAACAAAATCAAAATAAAAAGAAATTAAAAAATTTGTTTAACAAGGTTTCTTCTTCTGCTTCTCTTTTCATTTGTCTAAAAGTTTTTCTTGTTTAAAATAGTGTTGCTTTTTTTCTTCTATTATTTTTCGGTTATCCGTGGCTAAAGGTAATATAGTTGCAACATTCCCACATTCAGTTTTTGGTGATTGTGTATGGGCGTCATATAAGCCATTATGCACTTTGCCAGCTAATAAAATAAATTAAAATAAAAAAAAAACATCGACAAAAAAGAAGAAAAGCTTGAAAACAAATTTTTTCTTTACTGTTTTCTCGCTTTCCTTTTTTTGTTGGGAAAAAAAGGAGAAGAAATAAAGTTATGCCCATAAACGTGCCTAGACATTATGACGGTGGTATCACACATTTGACTAACTAATGGTATCTCGCCTTATTTTGTTTTTTTTCTTGTTATTTTAGATGGATGCACAAATACGTTACTTAAACGGTGGAGCTAAGTAAAGAAAGTGGAGAAGGGAAATATGTATTTGTTTTGATGTTTATATAGTATAGAAAACTAAAACTAAAGCATCTAAATTAGAATCACTTTTTACGGTGGCTTCGTCCATTTGTTATTTAAGGAATAGTTTATAATATTGAAGATATTTCAACATAAATTTGGTTCTTCATGTTTAATGTACCAAGAATCAACGACGAATTGAAGCTGGTTGGTATAGATCCATTATTTCCCCAAAGAAAACTCTTAAAAACAAAATTGATTTCTAACTTTATTATGATCAGTTGAATATAACTTTATTTTTCACGACTTTTGCCAATTGGCTCATTGATTCCTTCATATTTAGGGCGATCGTGTGAATTCTATAGTCTCTGCTAGAATTCACAAATTTGATCAGATTCGTTAGTGAAACATGATTGAGATAGTCTAGATCATAAAGGAATGTTACACCGATAAATATTAGTCTATACAACTTTTGCAGTAATTATACGCAGCTCATATAATCCAGAAAAAGAATGAAGTGTAAAGGAACTTCCTTCAATGGCCTCGATTGTCATGGTCATTTCCTGTGAAAGATAGGGCCAGGAGCATTTTGGCTATTCTGCCGGTAATATTATTAATATTAGGGGACCACTGACTTTTCTAGCTCATTCGGCGATAACTTTCGGTATCGTGCGGCTAGGGAGATTCCTTTATACTTTTTGGAAACAGTATATTCCCGTTTCTTAAATTTTTCATTCGTTTGCAATTGCTTTTCCATCCAGCATTCTCATGCACTAAACAGAGTTTCACTTGGTTTGACAATTTTAGGTGTAAGGTTCATCAGGCTATTGGAATACACTAGTAATACCAATGAACTTGGGTCCAAAGGTCTCAAGGCTTGTAAGAAAATAGAGAAAATAATACTTAGAACATTAGAGAGAAGACACGATACGATAAGCTGACTGGTTGATAAGTTGTGGAAACTGATCAAGTGAATCCACTGAATAGAAATAGAGGAGTTTTACATCCCTACTTAGTGTGATTATTATCACACCTATTATGATGATCATCTGATTTGATCATCTGATCTAGGTGAACGTTTGCAAGACCTCAGTAATAGGCCCAGATCATTGTTCCCTTCCGAACTACATATAGAGCAGGACAGTCGCGTAGAAAATAGATCTGACAGCTCCTACAGAAATCATTGTATAAGAGTCCGGTATAAATGCCGAATACACAATGATATCAAGGTACTTAAGTGAGACCTTTGTAGGCCTATGAGATAAGATTATCTTAGCATATCCATGTTAGGCCATAAAGATCTAGTAATAGTCCAGGAAAGCTTTTGCGATCATTGACCATTTGGAATATGGTTCTTAACGGCTAGAAGAGGAACGACACAAAATTGGGTCTATTTCCAATTACAATTCAAGATATGGTCTGCCAGTATAGATTCAGATATCCCTATTAGATATCTGATAGTACTTAATTCCCTTCGCCGCCTTTTCATTGCTGATATTGAGTCTAAAAGAGATATTTGTCCCAAATTCTTCAATGAATATACCATTATAGTAGAATGCAAATATTTCCATATAAATTTCAATACGCGACGTTTCGAGATTTAATCCACCGACGAAGACCGAAAGACCAAGCTATCAGTACTCGAAATAATTTTCTAGATCGCGAGTTTTGAAACACCTTTCCTGTGTTAAGGAAAGGTATTGCCTTCATTCTGACCTGTAGTTTTAGGCACAAAAAGACGCCAATTGTACCTTTTTGAAAACAAAGAAATATATTTTGGTTTTGAACCAGCTAAATAGGTTAAAGTAGTATTTATAATTCCGGGTCACTCGATGTATAATATAAGGATTATGACACCATCATTTTCTTGCAAGAATTTTTTCATCTAGATCTGTCCATAATACTTCCCTACTTCTCATATGTATAACCCCTAATACGCATTTTAGTATCGATATATGAATTAATCGTGGTGAAAGGTCCGAATCAATGATCGATCAATTATGACCTAGGTTCATATACATATATAGAGCCACTTTCCGAAATTCATTTCAAAGTTACTAGAAATGTTTTGATGGTTTCGGCATAGATTTGGTAGAGCTGTGTATAACTCTCTTTCTTATTTTTAAAGAAAATAATAGAGTTAGTATTTTTTAAAGATTTATTTAGATTTAAGTCCCAGGTCCACTGTATATGTGTATTTAAGTAATAGACAATTCAAATCATACATGTTTAAGCCACATGAATGAACGAAGAAACTTTAGGAAACACACTTGCAAGCACACGTGAGAATGCATTTTTTGTTTGCATTCGACTAAATTAGCGCTCGACACCTATATCAGCCAGGGGCCGATCACAATAAGTTAATAACACAACAGAAATGTAAATGTAATTCCTAAAAATTAAGTTTTTAACAAACCGCAACATGAATGCTTAATTGTATGCGATATGTTCTCTATGGGCCGATCTATGGTCTAGTTTCAATGTTGTTTTGTCTAAATTAGTTAGTTGTTGTTCTTTCATTTAGTTTTGTTATTTGTTATAATTTTAGTTTTAACTCCGTGTTATTTTTTTAGTTTTTTTTTTTTTGATGATTTATTTAAAATAATAAAACAATTTTCATGTTTGAAGGTTATTTGGCTTCTTTCGGCGAGCAAAGAAATGATAACATACTTTGGTTTCTTGTATTTTATTGGTATTTTAAGGCGAGCGGGGCTTTTTAGACCATAACTTTCTCAAAGTTTTATCAATAAAAACATTCAAATAATTCTTTAACTTTTTCATTATAATTACATTTACAAAATAATATCATTATAAATTAAAATAAAAACATTAGAAATTTTTATAACAAAATTATTTAAATCTAGATAAAGTTTAAATTTTTTCTTGGATTTTCTATATTTAACAAAGGATTTAAAACAATTACTCAATTGTAATACTCAGTAGTATGTGTTAGCCTGTAAAATATGGACAAGTCTTATCATGTTTTCCATCTTGTTGAACACCACCAGCAGAGACAATTGAAATATCAGCAACATTTTATTTCGAGTGATGGCAAAAAAGAACTCAATTGTCTCAATGTTTTTTTTTGTTCTTCTGATTTTTTTGAAAAACATAAGGCGTTAAGAATTTATGTCACACACAGTTGTAAAGGGCAATCAGAGGCGTATGATTTTAAGAGGGAAATATAAGAATTTTTTTTTTTTAAATTAAATTTCGATAAATTTTCTTTTATAGGATAGATTTTCTTATCTTTTTATTTTTATAGAAAATTTTCCAGAAATTTTCTTTTTGTAGAATATTTTCCATAAATTTTCTTTTTATAGAAAATTTTCCATACATTTTCTTTTTATAGAAAATTTTTTAGAAATTTTATTTTTATAGAAAATTTTTTATAAATTTTATTTTTATAAAAAATTTTTTATAAATTTTATTTTTATAGAAATTTTTTTATAAATTTTCTTTTTATAGAAAATTTTTAAAAATTTTCTTTTTATAGAAAATTTTTACAAATTTTTTTTTTATAGAAAATTTTTACAAATTTTCTTTTTATAGTAGATTTACCATAATTTTTTTGTTTATAAAATATTTTCAATAAATTTTCTTTTTATAGAAAATTTTCCATAAATTTTCTTTTTATAGACAATTTTCTATAAATTTTCTTTTTATAGAAAATTTTTTATAAATTTTCTTTTTATAGACAATTTTTTATAAATTTTCTTTTTATAGAAAATTTTCCGGAAATTTTCTTTTTATAGAAAATTTTCCAGAAATTTTCCTTTTATAGAAAATTTTCCTTTTATAGAAAATTTTCCAGAAATTTTCCTTTTATAGAAAATTTTCCAGAAATTTTCCTTTTATAGAAAATTTTCCTTAAATTTTCTTTTATAGAAAATTTTCCATAAATTTTCTTTTTATAGAAAATTTTCCATAAATTTTCTTTTTATAGAAAATTTTCCATAAATTTTCTTTTTCTAGAAAATTTTCCATAAATTTTCTTTTTCTAGAAAATTTTCCATAAATTTTCTTTTTATAGAAAATTTTCCATAAATTTTCTTTTTATAGAAAATTTTCCATAAATTTTCTTTTTATAGAAAATTTTCCATAAATTTTCTTTTTATAGAAAATTTTCCATAAATTTTCTTTTTATAGAAAATTTTCCATAAATTTTCTTTTTATAGAAAATTTTCCATAAATTTTCTTTTTATAGAAAATTTTCCATAAATTTTCTTTTTATAGAAAATTTTCCATAAATTTTCTTTTTATAGAAAATTTTCCATAAATTTTCTTTTTATAGAAAATTTTCCATAAATTTTCTTTTTATAGAAAATTTTCCATAAATTTTCTTTTTATAGAAAATTTTCCATAAATTTTCTTTTTATAGAAAATTTTCCATAAATTTTCTTTTTATAGAAAATTTTCCATAAATTTTCTTTTTATAGAAAATTTTCCATAAATTTTCTTTTTATAGAAAATATTCCATAAATTTTCTTTTTATAGAAAATTTTCCATAAATTTTCTTTTTATAGAAAATTTTCCATAAATTTTCTTTTTATAGAAAATTGTCCATAAATTTTCTTTTTATAGAAAATTGTCCATAAATTTTCTTTTTATAGAAAATTGTCCATAAATTTTCTTTTTATAAAAAATTGTCCATAAATTTTCTTTTTATAGAAAATTGTCCATAAATTTTCTTTTTATAGAAAATTGTCCATAAATTTTCTTTTTATAGAAAATTGTCCATAAATTTTCTTTTTATAGAAAATTGTCCATAAATTTTCTTTTTATAGAAAATTGTCCATAAATTATCTTTTTATAGAAAATTGTCCATAAATTTTCTTTTTATAGAAAATTTTCCATAAATTTTCTTATATAGAAAATTTTCCTTAAATTTTCTTTTATAGAAAATTTTCCATAAATTTTCTTTTATAGAAAATTTTCCATAAATTTTCTTTTTATAGAAAATTTTCCATTTGGAAAAAGTTTCAAAACGCATCTGATTTTCTAAAAATTACATTCATACACATGCATGCATAGAAATGAATTTGTACATATGAATTTTCTTTTTTTTTGTTGCACACCCACAAATAATCTCTACAGATTTTTTTCAACTATAGTTTTTTTCTTTTCCTATTTCCATTTCTGTTTTGTATAAAATTTTCATGGTGTCAGCACAAAAAAATAACTGTTCACGATTGTCGAATTATCACAGCGCGACAAAGTTGAATATTTAGTAAAATCTTAGTTATTGTTGTTATTATAGTTGTTGTTACACTTATTGGTGTTAACCAAGACATCAACATCTATGTTGTCGACACTTCGACATCAACATCATCATCTACTCATTCATTCATATGCCTCAAGGCGGCTGGCTCATATTGCTGTTGTTGTTGTTGGTATTGTGCAACCCCAACAAATGTTCTTGACTCTTAAGAACCACTTGCTAGACTTCTTCAAAAATTCAATACATTTTTCAAGTGAATTGAAATTTTGTTGTTTGTGTGCATGAAGATAGAACTATTAACAATTTTATAAGTTTGATGCCAAAAATTATACATACATATGTACATACGTTGTAGTGCCAAGATGAACTTGTATTTTTTTTCATTTGGTTCTCAACTAACATCAATATAATTTGTTATTCGATAGATTATCTCTATGAATTGCATATATTATTTTATTGCTAGAATTCCCCTAAGAATTTATTGGCAAAAAAATATGTTTTTTTGGATGTGAATGTTTTGTATAAACTATATATTTGTAATTTATTAATGAAAACTGAGTCGTATAATTGATTGCAAATGGTCTTTTCTTAATTGGAAATTATTGGGGGAAATGTATTTGTTAAGTTTGGAAATTATAAGAATCTTAGCTATCAAGTTGTCAATGTTACTAATTAAACCATTATCAATTTTAATGAGTCGACATTTTCGTTTTAATTCCCATATAGAGGAAGTTCCGAAAAAGATGTATCATCAGGCCTGTTGGGCGCTTCTTTTGAGAGAAAAATATTGGTGGAAAACCCTTATATAGCGATATATGAAAGGTATTATCATCCAGTTTCCAGAAATTCAGTTTCCTATATGTAGTTCCTTGATATTTTCCCATCAAAGTTCCTGAGGGAGGTAATATCTGAAATAACATCGATTCCAAGATATTTGGTTCAAATTTAAATGAAACAAAGAATGTGTTCAGCGTTTCACTGTCCTCTCCACATGCCCTGCATTTGTCTAAATTCGTTGTTCCAAATTTGTGTAGCTGAATTCATAAATTTTTCAGAATTCGGACGTAGCCATTCTTAGGTGTCATCTCGTCCTGTTCTTGTTAGGGTCACCCTATATTATTTTAGTTGTTGTTGTAAAAGTTAAACCTCATTCTGTTTTAAAGTGCGGTCACATTATGGATATTCAACCATATGGTTTCCAGGAAGTTCATCTGCATGGGGATTGTGGAGTGAACTATCAGATCACTTAAGATGCGTTCAGTGAATTCTATACGTATTGACTATCAGACCTCTGGTTAAGAGTTCTGATCATATAGAAACTATTGCTCTCCATTTAGGGTTGCTGACCAGACCAGCACTCGTTAATGTGACTTCCACTAAAGCAGAGTGTCAGAGCGGATGACCGCCCTGACCACGATGTTGTTGTGTTAAATGTATCGAGTTATCTCGGAAATATAGTTTTGGAGGCGGTTACAATTGAACTGCAACATCACCACTGGTCTCTGGGCTACAATCGAGGGTGTAAGCGGTGATAGTTGTTGCTGCAATTGGATGCGGGAGGGCGCAGACGGGACAAAATTGTTGTCAATGACGCCGTTAAATTTCGCCGCCGCTGTTGGCTGTTAGGACCGATGCGATTACCCGGCCACTTTCGCAGTCCGGGGCAGATCCTGAGGTGACACCAGCTCAATCAAGACTTCCATCGAAATTGGGTGGATCACGATTAACAACCGAGACTTGGACCTTTCTGCTATGCAAGCGGTCTAAGGTCTACGGTCTTAAGCTTGATTTAACCGAGATTCCTAAATGTTATCCCGACGAAGACTGAAATCTTTCTTTCACAAGAAAGACGAAAATTGCTAATAATATAGAAGCATTCATAAGATATAAGGTGACACTTATAGCGGAACAGCTCAAAACTTTAGGCGAACTGACCCAATAGTTTTATAGCATGCTTAATGTGTCTATCGCTTAACCAGAGTGCTGGATCTGATGATGGGCTTTAAAGTCCCATAGAACCAGACGCATATCTCCTTCTAATAACGTTCTAATTTCTGCTGGACAGCGGGTTATACCAGCGTTCGTCAGTTCGGTCTCCTGGACCGCCCTGACCACGATGTTGTTGTGGTAAATGTATCGAGTTATCTCGGAAATATAGTTTTGGAGGCGGTTACAGTTGAACTGCAACATTACCACTGGTCACTGGAGTATAATCGAGGGTGTTAGCGTTGATAGTTGTTTCTGCTAATGATAATGTTGTTGTTTATGACGCCGTTAAATTTCGCCGCTGGTGTTGGCAGTTAGGAGCGATACGATTACCCGGCCACTTTCGCTGATGACTCAGTCCGGGGAGGTTCCTGAGGTAACAACAGCTTAAACAAGACTTCCACCTAAATTGCAGAACTATGGTCGGGTGTAATTCCGTCACTCACTACTTCAGCAAGAATTAAAATTGTATGGTTGTTGCTGGAGTTGAGAGCTCTTGGACTAATAATTCGGGTCCTACCGACACGTAAAACCGGCTGTTGTTGTAATGTATCGTTTTACTGGTTCTACCTACCTATGGATTCGCATTAATCAGATTGAATTCCTTTAGTTCATTTAATACTTCGTTGCCGATCATCAGATCTTTCTACTGGAAGAGTATTTGGTTTTGGATATCTAAAGTACAATACGGGTTTATATTTAACCTTAGCTACTGATATTGCCCTAATTGGCTTGTTACTTCCAATCTATTATATATTCCACCTAGAAACTGGTGCTGTGCTTTTGGTTTCCGAGTTTTTGCAGTCCTGTTTTAGCTCCCACTTTAGAGCGATCCATATAGCAAGGGATTCCTACCGATATTTGCTCAAAAGTTCCGGCTAATTATGATATTTCATCTGCGTTCAGTTCCTCCAAATTTTAAGTAAACTCCTTCCAATTTACTATTTTTCCCACATTAAAAATTAAAATTTTAAAAAAATTTAATTTTCTTTTATATACTCTCTCACAGTATTTATTATAATATAATTGCAAATTTATTTTAAATTCATTAAATCCTCTATTATAGTTATAATCTACAAAAACATTGTATTAAAAGCCATTGTTACCAGAAACTAAATAACCAATCATTAATATTTAATGATAATGACTTTATTATCATTTAATGACATTTTTTGATAACTTTTCTAATACTCACACCGCAAAAAAAAAAACTCAAATAATTTCGAACATTATTTTAAGCTATTAAACTATTTTGTCAACTCAAATACTCACACTTGAACGTTTTCTAACATACAAATATTTTTGTTTAGAGATGCCAAAGTTTGATAATGCACAGTGGGGCAGAATGGAAATTTTTTGGAAATAAATCTGGCATTTCTAAACGGCTGATCCGATCGGGATAAAATTTGGCGTGAGCGTAGCCAAGGAGTATTCGAGTTTAAGTTTTGAAGATGAACCCTGCAGATGCCCCAGGGACGGCGCTGTGGCGGCTCAAAGTAGGGTACCTACGACATGTAAAATTTTTAAACTCGTGCCATTTTTTTGTTTTTCACCCAAATACAAAGATTTTTATATTTTGTGAAAGCGCTCGACGAGATCTTGAAAAAATATGCTTGGACATACTACTTATCTCTTATAATATCCGAGTTATAGGCATTTAAAAATTTAGTGATACAAAATTTACCATACCTTGGTCCGCCTTTTTTTGAATACCGGGCGTAATTTTGGAGCAAATGGACTCAATTTTTTTCTTGTTAGTTAGACAACAAAATTTCCAATAATATACAAAAAATTTCAGATCAATATTGTTTACAGATCCAAAAATATACGTTTTTTAATTTAAAAATTCAAAAAATTTTAGATTTTTGACGTTTTTTTGCCAAAAATGTGTCTTAACTCTTTTATTAATAAAATAAAATTTTTATTAAGAACATATAACAATTTTATAGTTTTCTAAAAGGTATCTTTACGCAGAATGCTTTGGCGTAAAAAACTTGTCCTATTTTTTGAAAATGTTGCCACTGCGTCCTTCCGAATATGACCTATTTTTTATCAAAACTTCAACTTTGGGCGACATGTTCTAAAATCCCAAAGCTGGGATCAGAAAACTGAAAGCAGTTTTGGAAACCTCAATATGTTTTCTATTTACTCCAAAAGTATTTTCCCAGCCCTGAAAGAAATGTGGACCCTATGGGCAAAAAAGTAAAAAATCCCATTTTTGGGATTTTCATTCCTATTTTTGGGAATTGCGGGATGCCCTTTGACCTTTTCAATTTTTTTTTTGCATATTCTTATTAGAAATGACAAATTTAACAAGCGTTGAAAATTTCATTGAGTTTTGTTCATAAATAAAGATTTTGTCATATATTACATATTTGTTTAATTTCTAAAACTATGATTTATATCAAAATTTTAATAGGATCGCAGATAGCTACAACAATTTAGTCCATATTTATCCCTTAATACCATTTTTTAGTTAGATATGGAAATTCTCGACCCTTTACAAAAAAATTCAAGCCAATATCTCAATTACATTCAAAAATATGTTCATTTAAACCTGTGTCCTTTAATTTCATCTTTTTCATATTTTAGTATTAAGTATGACAGAACATACATTTGGTGTTGAATAAAATATTTGGACAATTTTTAAAAATTATTTAGTTAATTATTTTATTATAATATTGTATATAAAATAAAAAAAATTATAATTTTATTATGAGCTACGCACAACAACACCTAAATCACCCCACACAAATCACCTTTCCCGCCCACCGAAATATAAAACACAATTTAATACAATATCATCAGTTAGTATAATAGCTTTTTTTATTTGAACTGTTTATCTTAAACATAATACAATTAATTCTTACAACCTACTTATATAGTTAATTCCTAACACTACTTATTTTCTATAAAATAATCTGTCATATCGGTATACATATCCAGAAGGTAATATAAGTCCTTTAAATCTTCCTTGTTTTGAGATGATAGAGTTTCATAACAAATCCATCTTTTTCGCATAGTTGAAAGAACAGGATCAGAAGATAGAAGTAAACTATTAAAAATATCTTCATTCTGTGATTGCCTGGAGCATTTTCTTGAGCTGAATAGTTGAACATGCTTAAAATCTCGATTCCTCGCTTCCTGGGCTTCTTCTGTTAACTCTCCAAGTGGAAGAATATTCGATTCAATTATTATTTGACCATGACACAATACTTTGTGTACTGTTGGTGTTAGTTCCCTCCATGGATACAGAGATACAAGTAATTTAGAAATTTCAGATGTGTATTCCCCAAATCGATTTTCATTAATTTTTAACTCTTCGAAGCAACTCCTTGTCGATTCCAGTTATTTTTGAAGTAATTTCAAAATCACGAAAAAACCTTCTCGACGTATTACCGTCATTTGTACTACCGCAACTTGAAAGTGGTTTGTCGATGTTTAATCCCATCTGAACTTTAAATTCTTCTTGGATTCTGCTTTTTTCCGCAGCTCTCAGTTCTTTCAATTCTTCATTATTTTTTGTTGATTTAGTAGGATAGTTTGTTTTTTTTTCCTGGATCGCCTTGTATGATGGTAATATATTGTGTCCTTTTTCATGCAGAGCTTTCCCTAATATTTGGTACTTATTTCGACTGAGACCCAGTTCCAACATAAGCGCTATTGCTTCCTCTTCAGTAAAATTTGATTATGATGTTGGAGTTGGTATACTTTCCACAATTCGCTTAAGTCGTTTTGGTGATGCATTAGGAAGAATAGTTGCAATATGAACGACATCTATATGTTGGTTTTCCTTTTTCAGCATTTCGTTAAATGTATCAGCAATTTCCTCATTTGAGATTGAAAAAAGTTTTTGTGTGACCCTCTTTTTTTTTACCTTGAACATAAGTCTTCGTATGACTTGCAAGGCGCTCCTATTGATGTGTTGTAAGTTGAGATTTCCGTAGTAGTTTCCATCCAACTACAAAATTTTAATCGGAATTTCTTTTGATTTCCATCCACAGACTTACTTTTTACATCAAAAAGTTTTAAAAAGTTTTCAATTTTTGATATGCCTGTTTTGTCTACTTTTCTACTATATGTAGTTTTTATATAATTTGAAATGTCTTCAATTCTTTCTGGCCCTTTTGAAGATATACTCCATAAAACGGAACACAACTCTTCGTACTTTAATGTAATCTTCATTGTAGATTTATTAAATATGGTACTTAAAATCTGAGAAGTTTACTTATATACCAATTCTTGTCATTTCCGATACAGGTATTCCAAAGTAAAAAATTACGAATTGTCTACCTATTAACATTTAGGACTATATTACTATAACCTGTAATTCAGTCATTGATATTTCTTATTAGTGAATGAATCGAAATTATCATTACCTGTATATTTTTACCTACATGATCATAAACGAAACAGAACGAAATGATCTGTCGAAAAAATTTAGGTAAAAAATAGTTATAAATTTTTGAAAATTTAAGCATAATAGGACCTTTCAATTATAAGGATAAGCAAACAAATAGAAAATAGGTAAATATAAGATTTAAATATGTGCTGTCATACTTAATACTAAAATATGAAAAAGATGAAATTAAAGGACACAGGTTTAAATGAACATATTTTTGAATGTAATTGAGATATTGGCTTGAAATTTTTTGTAAAGGGTCGAGAATTTCCATATCTAACTAAAAAATGATATTAAGGGATAAATATGGACTAAATTGTTGTAGCTATCTGCGATCCTATTAAAATTTTGATATAAATCATAGTTTTAGAAATTAAACAAATATGTAATATATGACAAAATCTTTATTTATGAACAAAACTCAATGAAATTTTCAACGCTTGTTAAATTTGTCATTTCAAATAAGAATATGCAAAAAAAAAATTGAAAAGGTCAAAGGGCATCCCGCAATTCCCAAAAATAGGAATGAAAATCCCAAAAATGGGATTTTTTACTTTTTTGCCCATAGGATCCACATTTCTTTCAGGGCTGGGAAAATACTTTTGGAGTAAATAGAAAACATATTGAGGTTTCCAAAACTGCTTTCAGTTTTCTGATCCCAGCTTTGGGATTTTAGAACATGTCGCCCAAAGTTGAAGTTTTGATAAAAAATAGGTCATATTCGGAAGGACGCAGTGGCAACATTTTCAAAAAATAGGACAAGTTTTTTACGCCAAAGCGTTCTGCGTAAAGATACCTTTTAGAAAACTATAAAATTGTTATATGTTCTTAATAAAAATTTTATTTTATTAATAAAAGAGTTAAGACACATTTTTGGCAAAAAAACGCCAAAAATCTAAAATTTGGATTGGATTGGATATTTTGTTGTCTAACTAACAAGAAAAAATTGAGTCCATTTGGTCCAAAATTACGCCCGGTATTCAAAAAAAGGCGGACCAAGGTATGGTAAATTTTGTATCACTAAATTTTTAAATGCCTATAACTCGGATATTATAAGAGATAAGTAGTATGTCCAAGCATATTTTTTCAAGATCTCGTCGAGCGCTTTCACAAAATATAAAAATCTTTGTATTTGGGTGAAAAACAAAAAAATGGCACGAGTTTAAAAATTTTACATGTCGTAGGTACCCTACTTTGAGCCGCCACAGCGCCGTCCCTGGGGCATCTGCAGGGTTCATCTTCAAAACTTAAACTCGAATACTCCTTGGCTACGCTCACGCCAAATTTTATCCCGATCGGATCAGCCGTTTAGAAATGCCAGATTTATTTCCAAAAAATTTCCATTCTGCCCCACTGTGATAATGGCAGTACAAATAAATTAATTTGTTTAAAAATTTTTAGTAAAATTTCTCATATTAACATTATTAAATATGCATTGTGTTTTTACTTTATATATTCATAGTAGTAGCAGTAGTATTTAATATAAAATTAATTGCAAATTCCTAAACTAAACCATGAATTTTGTTTGGCTGCTTAATGAAATAGAAATCAATTGAATGATGAGTTGAGTGTGTGGAATTTTTTGATTACACATAGATTCTACCACCTACCGAGTGTGTTGGTAGACACTAAACTATTCTATGGAGTCTATAGTATAGACAAAAGAAGTTAAGTAACATTACATTATATCAACTAAAAGTAAATTTCGGTCTTTATTTAAAAATATTTTTTATTGTAATTTCTATTTAAATTGGACATTAGATGATCTATTTAAGTCCTAGTTCCCCATAAAAGCTCATGAACAGAATTCATAAAGAAAAGATAATCTTGGAACCTATACGAAGGCAATAGCCTTCCAGCACATTATGATGTTATTTAGGAACTCGGTGTCTAGTACAGAGTTCATCCTAAATCAAACAGTTTAATTTAATGGTTTATTGGCATCTATCTACTTGGTTGGCTTTTTTGTCACGAATGTACTCTTTGTCAAGACGGTCGTCAATCTAGTATCCCATTTGTAAGCGAAAGAGGAGACTGCACTGTCCGCAAGTAATCTAGAGAATAGAAACTTAGAAAAATTGAGCGAACAAGTTCATTGCTTTGTATTGGCTTCTTCGGACTATCTTGTGAGTTTCTCTTTGTAATCTATGAAATAACGATTGACTTCCTCCTAGGACAAGAACATATTAAAATATATAGTCACCGGGGTAGTCTCATGGCTAGGGTTAAACCTAAATGGTTGTACTTTTGGAAAAGTACAAATTAATGATCTTATACTTATAGGAAATTCATATTGATCGGTCTCTTCGTGACCCCTCCCCTTCCTGGGGCATGTTTCCTTGATGAAATCTCCATATTGGTGTATTGCAATCTCGGAGTAAAGAGGTGCTACCAATACCTCTAGTCTGCCGGGACTATAAACTGGTGATGATCAAATGTATCCTCGGCCTTTCCTTGGAATGATTTGACATGGGGTCTAACGTCATGGCAGGTGTTCACGTTAAACTCTCGAGATTCGTGTCTCTTCGTGATAATAAGGAATAGATGGTCAACTGCAAGGAAAACTATTAGGAATAATATTCTCCTGAGGGCCCTATATGCTATGCAGATGATGTCGTAGTACTTCTAAGGGAGAAGTATCCAAATTACTTGTATAGAAGGGCTGAAGGGTCTCTGAATACGGCATTAAGCTGTGCTCAACCGAGAGGCCTGAATATTAACCCGACGAAGGCTGAAATCTGTCTCTTCATAAGAAAGATGAAAATTGCTAATAATATAGAACCCTGTTTCCTCGGATGTTACCGACAGATTTAAGTAGCATACATATGCATCAGTTTGGACAAAAAGTGTAATATCAAACTACTATAGGGAGTTCAGCGTACATGCTGCTTGGATATAAGGTGTGTCATGAGCACTACGTCGATCAAGGCTCTGGAAACGTTGCAAGATATTTCACCCATCCAAACATACATAATATATAAGGCGGTACTTATAGCCGAACTGCTCATAACTTTAGGCGAACTGATTCAAGAAGGTTATATAGTACGCTGAACAAATTGGAAGGTTATACACAAACATCGGTCGTGCCCCATCGCACACTAGATACAGAATATATCGTGAACTTTGAAACACTGATTCCAGATAGAATGTTATGGTCAAGTGGAATATTAGAGCAAATACCAGTAGGAGTTGCTACATGGATGGCTCTAAACTTCCTGACAAACAGGAACATATTACCGTTTACCTTATCACAAACCTAGCCAGAGAAATAACGGAATTCTCAAATTGGATTAGAATAAATATGCCGCGAATAAATTGGCTCTGTGCACAAAAGAATCAGAGCATATAACTTTACAAGCTGCTTTTCCAATGGAAATCCTTGGTGATCCTCGAAACAATTGTTCGTCTTACATTGCCTGCTAGACCTTCTTTTCTGATCCAGGTTCTTTTTTTCAATTTTCAAGTATCCTTTATACAGTTTAATCGGTTTTGAAGTAGTGTGAATCTTCAGATCTTCAGATTTATCTCTATGACAGTCCATATTCGATTTTTATACCCACCATCAAAAAAGTGGGGTGATTTTGTCATTCCGTTTGTAACACATCGATATATTGATCATAGACCCCCAAAAGTATGTATAAATTCTAAGATGATCTAGCCATGTCCGTCTGTCTGCCTGTCTGTATGTTGAAAACGTGATAGAGTCCGGAATGAGCTAGAATTCCTCAAATATTCTCTATAGGTTAGGTTTGTTTGATATTGAAAATGGGAATTATCGGTCCATGTTTTCGGATAGCCTCCATACAAGTAGATCCCCCAAAAACAGCCTTAACGGGGATATATGTTTTGAAAGTGTTAGTGTAGCGATGAAATTCAACATAAAAAAAGTTTCATATGAGCTAAAATCTTCCTTCCAAATTTTATGTGGATCTGTCCATAATTGACACTGCCCCCCATATAAGATCCCCATCAGAAAATGACTTTAACTCTCATTACTGGCTTAATACGAGCACAACAATGAAATTTGATATAAGTTTCTTACGAGCCAAAATCCCTCTACCAATTATACATGTGGATCGGTCTGTAATTGAACCTACCGCCTATAGGACCCCTATATAACTGGCTTAAAAGTACGAGTATAGCGTTGATTTGACATTAGTAAATCTCTTACGAGTCAAAATCTCTCCACCGAATTTTACGCGGATTGGTCCATAATTGACCCTACACTCCTATAAGGTCCCCTTCAGAAAATGACTTTAACGCTCTTTACTGGATTCAAAACACGAGTAGAGCGATGAAATTTGACATTAGTAAGTCTCTTACGAGTATCTACCAAATTTTATGTGAATCGGTATATTACATTCTCTACATTTGTCTGAATCCGCACGTCCAATTTGGTATACACAAGTATACAAGATTACACGAGCGGATTTAGACAAATGTAGATCGTGTGGAGAAGAAATTATGGAACATTTTCTTTGTCATTGCCAGGCTTTCGTCAAAATTAAACTACGGATGTAATATGCTTTGCAAATATTGTAAATTTCAAAGAACTGCATTCAGAAGACAGAAAAAATTGGACGAACAAAGCACTATATAAGATTATTTACACCAACATTTGCAAGTAAAGGAATGCACAACAGGCATGATCTATGGCCTATCCCAAACTGAAATAATCCGATTGAATAAAATTTTTGAATATTTGAAATTCTTCAAGGACAGTTAATACGTGCAAATAATTGTTAAAAAATATCTAAAGAATTTTACTGGCTATTTTGTTGTAATTTCAGTAATCAGAAAACAAAATAATAATTATGCCTAAAAAGAGGCCCCACTCATAAAGGGTTTATTACAAATCTGCTTCACATTAAAAGGTTTTCACATATAATTTCCAATTATGCAAGATATTCTTTGTTTTTTATTTATTTATAACACAAATGGAGACAATATGAGACGTGTAATTTAACACCAAAGAGATTCTCTATTGTTACACGTTACAAACCACGTTTATTTCTTTATAAAATGGTTTGTTTGTAAACAAAGTTGCCGAAATCACGTGCATGTTTGCTGGGAGCAAAACAAAAAACCATAATGAAAACCACGTGCTTTTGTTATTTACAATTTGTTGTTGGTTGTTCATAAAAATTGTTGCTTGTTTTTATTTTTATTTTTATATTTGTTGTTGTTCGGATTTTGCTCTATTTAGGGGAAGGTTTAAATTATTTTAGGCGCGCTTTTTTCCTACTGGTTTAGATAAATAATGCGCAAGTCACTGTTTTCGTTTGGCGAACAAATCAAACAGCAACCCCTAAAATTATGCACTACAACAAATAAACTGAAACGAAGAAATCAACGAACACACTAACGAAATAAACGAAATGATTTTTAACTAATACTAATGAAACTAAAGATGACAATCGTGTTATGAAGAAGGAAGAACAACAACAATAACAAATTATTTGCTAAGGAATAGAAAGAAATGCAAAACTACAACAAAAACTATTAGTGCACTAACACATACATACAAACGTACAGAGCAACAAATAAAAAGGTTGCAACTTGTTTTGTAAAAAAGGGGAAATTTTCAAAAGAGAAGTTTCTTAAGGAAATTAAAACAAATTTTATTTGTTTTTAAGAAAAATTTTAATATTTTTATATTTTATTTAAACAATTTATATTTAGTTTATAAAATAAATTAATTTTTTTGTTTAGTTTTTTTTGTTTAATTTTTTTGCCTATAAGCCTGCCCCCAACCCTTGTTGTTATTGTTCATTATTGTTGCTGTTACAAAGGCAGTTTTTGTTGTTTTTAGTTTTAAAATTTATAACTCTTTCTCTCTGTCTTTCTCTCTTGGTTGTTAAGGGAAACCTACAAAATTTCCGAATTCTTGAATTTTTATTATTATTGTTGTATTTATGTATTATTGCTTTTGTTATTGTCGTTGTTGTTTTCAATACATATATACCTTTCACTTGGCCACGAATGGCAAGTCAGTTGAGAATCTTTTTGTTTGTGTGTTGTTTTTTTTTTTTTAATAACCAGGATGATGTTGTTGCACACAGTTACAGATACCCACACATGTACACATGTGCACTACCATTCATATTTATAAAGAAACAGGATTTAGTTACTAAACGTTAGCCACACGTGCAGCACGTTTTTTAATGCGTTCGCTTACTTCGGCATTTTGTTGTAGAAAAAGAACGCCTGCCTCACTTAACAGTGTAACGGATCGTATGAGTAACATAAATAATAAAAATTATCCGCTATTAAATATTCATTATACGCTCGGTTCGTTAAAATATTAAAAATAAACAAATTTCGAACAAAAATGGATACAATTATAAATTGCAAAGTGTTTGTGACAATTTCAACAAAATAAATCAAAATTAAAGGTTTTTAATAAAAAGTTTTAATCAAGTTGTTGTTAAATAAATGTGTTTCTCGATGTTGTTAAATTGAATAAATGTTTTATTAAAATAAAATATATAAATGTTATTTTTTTGTTAAAATAAATGTTGTTTTTCCAAAAAAAATCTTATAAAATTAATAACTATTACAAAATAGTTTATTACATAATTATATTTATAAATACATGTTCTCGATGTTTTTAAGTTATTTTTATAAATAGTTTTTACATTTTTATAAATTCAAATTTGTGTTATTTAAATATTTTTATAAATGTGTTTTATAAATAATATTCAAAGTTCAAGAGTCTCTTTTATATGTGTTTTTTTTTTAAATTTTAAAAAATTTATAAATTTTTGTAATTTTATTAGTTTTCAAAATATTTCACTTACAAAACTAAATCACTGAACTTTTATCGGTTATGGCCAAGGCTTTTTTAAAATAATAGAAAAGTTTTCGAAAAATATCAAAGCCTGTAGTGCTGCCAAATAAGGACTTTGTTTCGTTGCAAATAACGAATTAAAGTGACTGTTAACTCAAAATGAAGCTCTATAATTAAAAAAAAACAAAATGTAGTTTTGTGAAAAAAGACAAAAATAATTCTCTTATAAAAAGTGCATAATTTTCATACAAATCTTAAATCTTTGTAAGAATTTTTTGAATATTTAAAAATAACATATTTTTTGAAATATTAAAAATTATTCATGATGACGGCAATCAGTACCGGCCAGGAAAATCAGTAGGGAAAAAGAACAGAGAAAAAATTCTTCTTATCTTCGTATTGATGCCTTAATTATGGGACAAAAATTCATCATTGATCCCGTGTGCGCCAATCGATATATTGATGGTCAAATGTCAAATAAGTTTGTGGCATATAAATATCACGTTTACTATTTTATAAAAATTTTAATAGAAAATAACCTTTTCTATATCTTGACTAAAGATTTAACAATTTCCGACCTATAGTGCATTTTTATACAAATTTCATTATCGTAACCTTAACAAAGACTTCTTGTAAAGTTTTCTTTCAATCATGAGCTGCCAACAAATGCTTATATTCATTGATATATTTTGACATCTGAGCTATAGTGTGATGACCGTCTATCTAAAAACTACAATAGGGAAACTTTCCGTAATTATGAATGTACTTTAAACAAAATAATGTGAACTATATTTAGGAAAATATTTCCATTAAATTTTATCAATAAAAAAACTTCAAAAGCTTCTAGCCGTTTTTTATTTATTTTTTTTTTACAGAAGTAGAAGTTTTTTCATAATGAAACGTTTAAGTTTTGAAATATGGATTTCTATGTGGTAAAATAATTGTTATTTATTTAAGCAGAGATTTAGGTCTACATTAAAGTTATTTATGCAGAATTTCATCGTGATATTAGTGTTTATAAGTGAATTTTGACCTTCAAGTCATTTTCAAAGGCTAGGGCCAAATGATTCCCGATCATTACGAAAATCTGCAGTATCATTTAGACTTGTATAAAACTAAATATTGCCGATTTTTGTAGATATACAATAACATTTAACATAATAGGCTTTGTCATTGGGTCAAAAAAATTTCATCAATTTATCTTGAAAATTGCCACCTCTAGCCTGCGCACAAGGTTTATATGGACACATAAGCGGATGGACGGACATAGCGAAATCGACTCGGAGCCGATTCGGATACTTTAAGGAAGGTGTAGGACCAATATTTTTGGGTGTTATAAATATCAGCACAAACGCATAATACCCTCCCCACTATAGTGGCGTAGGGTATAAATATGATCCAATATTTGAATTTCTCGCTATTCTCTCATGAAACGTCCATTTGAAAAACCCTTTATTTATCCAAATTCAGAAAATACAGATTTTTAATTTTGTTTGTACAGTGCAACGATGGGAATAAATTGCTGCTAAATTAAATGTTTGTGACCCACTAATAAAAGATGCTTATAATCCAAAATGGGTCCAATCAATACAGCCAATATCTGCCAAATAAATAAAAGTTAATAACTAAACAAACATTCGTGTTGTATTTACATATCACTTGGAATATTATATTTTGCATTAAATACTCCTCTCTGCAATTAAACTCCATATTTATATTTTAATGTAAATTATCTTTTTAAAAATTAGCTTTAAATTTTTTATTTTTAATGAAACATATGAGTTTTGTTAATATCTCGTTATTATTAAAGTTTTTTACAACACTGAAGCAACAACTCGATTCGTTTCGTATTGAGTAACATCATGAGAAAATGCAGTCGATCACGACTGCATTACACCCCTGGGTAATGTGAGAACCTATAAAAGGATACTTTTTGGTACTTTTTCGTTCTTCAAAAGGTACTTTTTGAACTTTTTATAACATTGAACCTAGACAAATTCGTACTGACTGTTTTTTAACACATCACGCTGAAGGTTATATAAGATTCGGCACAGCCGAATATAGAACTCTTCTTTGTTTGCTTTGTCATTTAGTTAACACAAATTTTATTTGATTGCGAGTTAAGAATTGTGTTTTACAAAAAAGAAAACAGAATTAAATTTTTTTGTGAAACCCAATATTTAGCGCTGAATCAAATAGCTGACCAGTGTTGTTGTGAGTAGAACATTTGTTTAACAAACCAAAGCATGGCTCTTTTTGTTACTGAAAACAAAACTCAACAACTTCTTTGTGAACGAGATTGCAAGTACTTTTTTAACTCCCTATTTGTAATCGAGCGTGGTAAGGACTTGTTTCCAATGTGATCACCGTGTTAAATTAAAAAGCTAATGAAGAAGTAGTGATAAAACGTTTTATTTATTAGCTTTTAGTAATTGTGTTTAAATTAGATTCATAATTACGAAATATCGGACCTTGGGGATAGACGGAAATTGTACTATGGGTCAGATAACGACTCTGAGATAAAGGGGAAGGAAGTTATTCTGTTTCTTAGGCTATCATTAGCGAGAGCTTAAAGTTAAAAATAATCTAATTTTGTATAATCTGAGTGAATGAAAAGTGACACCGTTCGTAAGAAACTGTTCCGCCTGTATGATACTTACTTGATGAGTCGTTTTCGTTTCAGTTTTATGTCATTTATTTATAACATAAAAGAGTGTAAAATTAGAAACATTTCCAGTTTTGTCATAACAATAGGGAAACTGGTAATTATTCTAATTTTACACTCTTTTATGTCATAAAAGCGACTTTATAATGTATTTTCTTTATTTCTCTTTTCTTTTACTTTATGAATTATTATACCCTACAACACTTTAGTGGGGAGGGTATATTGGGTTTGTGCTGATGTTTGTAACATACAAAAATATTCGTCCTATACCCACCTTAAAGTATACCAATCGGCTTAGAATCGTTTTCTGAGTCAATTAAGCTATGTCCGTCTGTCCGTCCGTCCGTCCGTCTGGCTGGTTGTCCATGTAAACCTTGTGCGCAAGGTACAGGTCGCAATTTTCAAGATAATTGGATGAAATTTGGCACACACTCTTTTTTCGGACCAAGGACGAAGCCTATTGAAAATGGTTGAAATCGCTCCATTATTTCACCTAGCCCCCATTCAACAGAACCCCCCGAAAAAGGCTTCTGAGCTCATAATTATGTTAAATATACCTGTATATTGATAGCGGAACAACTAAGTTTTATACAAGCCTTGATGACCTTGCCAAATTTCATTGAGATCGGTCCTCATTTGACCCTAGCTCCCATACAAAGTCCTCTTCTGAAAATTACTTGAAAGTCCAAAATTAACTTATAAACACAAATATCGCGATGAAATTCAGCACAATAAAATATTATGTAAATATAAATATATTTACAAATTTTTATCGGGCTTGGTCCATATTTGCCCCTAGCCACCCTATAAAGCCTCTTTCAGAAAATTATTTTTTCATCCATAAATTGCTTAAATGTATCGGAACAAGGTAATAGAAGATAAATGCTTTATTATGAAAAATAAATCACATTTAATATTCATAACTGGTGTAGGGTATCATATAGTCGGTCACGCCCGACTATACTTTCTTACTTGTTTTAAATTTGCTTTATACTCACTAATCTTTCACTTATGTTTTTTATATATTAAATTTTAAATAAACACAATTTAATACAAAATTTCACAATTACACAACTGATCACTATAAACTTAATATATTTACTGAAATATTCAAACACTTCTTCTTCTAAATTTTGTGAGCAAGAATTGAATTATCTTGTTAGAGCGGGTTTTTGAGATGGCAATCAAATGCCAATTAATAATCAGATTAGTTAATCTAAAAATAAATTTAATCTTATGTTAATCCCCTTTGATTGTTTTTGAGTACAAGATTAAACTTCGCAGTGTTGCCATACAAAACAACAGAAAACGTCACTGTTTGTTATCAAAACAATGCATATTTTATAAAAAAGAAGAAGACAATTGTAAATTTAATATGAAAGTTAATGCAAACTTATATTTAAAACAAAAAAAAAAATTATTTTGAAGTGTCCATAATTTATACACACAGAAAACAGATCGATAGGAAATCGGTTTCCATTATAAATATTTGGTAAAGTTAATTAAAATTCTATCGCTCATATTAAAAAACTATAAATATGAGTGATTTTCTATGTTAAGAACCGAAAAATCATGATTGTAATCAAATTATGGCTATAAAAATTTCCGAATTGGTAATTTCAACCGAATTGTATCTTTTGTGAAATGGTTTTTATTAATTCAGTAAATACAGCAGAATTTTATTTAGCATTCAAACTTAAGAATTCTAAATATTAGTAGTTGTAATCGAAAAATTTGTTAAAGCGAAAATTTTGAGTCAAATAAACCACATACCTTCATTGCAACTAAATATCAATTATAAATACTTAAAAATTCGATTGTGGTTAAAGAACATAAATAAATTCGATGTTTCCAACCGATTGTTGACATTCACAAAAATAATTATTAAAGAAAATAAAAGAATTGTGAATTATGTAAAAATATTTTAAAAAATAAACGGAATTGCGGCTTAATTTTAAAGGATTTAGGTGAAAAGGTAATGTTCAACATAAAATAAAGTTTGTACTTAGTTGCTTTTAAGATTTTTAATGCGTTTGCAGGAATAAAAGCAAGGAATCCAAATCTCCAATGAATTTCAAATCATCCAAAGGAATGTTTTGCAAAAACTAAAGGAAAATCTCTTTTTACGACAAAAATAAAGGTCAGGCATGTAATGTATCCCAAAATCTGATGCAAGAAGTGTTTTATAATTATTTTTATCTGTAAACATTTATATTTTATAAAATTTTATTGTATACAAATAGAATCCACAAATCTGTGTATAATAAATAATATTTCAAGTAGTAATACTGTTAGTTTCTATTTATATTACCGAATTTCATTTTGAAACTATTATGATTTCCATATATTCTATATTGCCAATCGAATTTTTCAGTCATCCCAATAGAATTATGGGATAGTTGTGGGAACCGACTAAATTCGATTGGAAACAAATTCGGTTACCACAACGAATCTGTTTTCTCTGTGTACTAATCAATAAATAGAACATTTTAATGTTTATATTTATACAAATTGTATTAATTTTATGCATCAGCTGTTTACACTTTTTCATTTCGTGCTTCAGTTTAATTTTAATTTAATCGCTAATCTTTCACCTAAAGATTGGCCCTTAGTGTATTAAAAAGTGCTCTTTTTATACACTCAAAAAAATAATCAAGCCATCCGGGCTTGAATCAATCCATATCGGTCTCAATAGTACGGTAATCCCGGTTTGGCTTAAATCAAGTGCAAAATGATTGAATCAATCTAGAATCAGCCAATCACGAAAGTGCTGATTTTAGCGCGATTTAAACCTTTATAGGATCAAAGTGATCTCAAAACATATTTGATTTAAAACAGTTTTTCCTTGATTTAATCTCGAATCCATACTAAAATGAGATCGAAATGATCCAAAATATGATTGTTTCAAGCATTTTAAACTTGATTTAATCCCAAAATCGCGCTTTATTTAATCCTTAAATTGATCGATTTGATCATTTGATATCTCAATATACCCAAAAAGCGCTTGATTTTATCCTAAAATCGCGCTTGATTTAATCCTAAAATTTATTGATTTGATCATTTAAAATGTCAAATTTACCCAAATAGCGCTGGATTTAATCCTGAAATCGTGCCTGATTTAATCCTAAAATTGATTGATTTGATCTTTTAAAATGTCAAATTTACCCAAATAGCGCTGGATTTAATCCCAAAATAGCGCTTGATTTAATCCTAAAATTGATTGATTTGATCATTTAAAATGTCAAATTTACCCAAATAGCGCTTGATTTAATCCCAAACTAAAATAAGTTTTTTATATTTTATTTTATATTTATTAATATTTATTTATACAAAAGAATCATTAATTTTTTAATTAACAAAAAAGTTAATATATTAATATTTAATTCATTCAATATAATATACATTTAACAAAAATATCATACATTTTTTTTAATAAACGAAAAAATTATTTTTTTTAATATTAAATTCATTCAATATAATGTACATATAACAAAAATATGGTTTAGTTTTAATATATTTCGTATTTTATTTTTTATGTAAATAACATATTTAAATAATAGTATGATACATTAAGAGGAAATATTTTTATTAAAATATACGTTTAATTCTAATGTAGGTTTTTCCATTATTAAGTGGATACAAGTGTAAAGGAGGTGTATTAAATTCATTTATATTTTTAATCAGTGTTTTATTTATTATCGAACCAATTTCATATGCTCTAAAATGAGTATCAAAATGTTTAATTGTTACCTTCCTGCAGATTAAAAAAATTTCATTATTATTACTTATGATTATATATATTATTTTATATAATTCAAATTCTCCTAGTTCAAATCTGTCAATTCCTAAATAATATGCTGGTTTATAATGTGTGCCCTTAAATGTCAAATCATCAGATAACTCATATCCTTCCGAACATATTTCTTGTATTTCGTCAATAATATCAAAATATTGTGTCGAAATTTTAGAATCTGTAGGACGTGACGTAAAAATTGGTTTTAATCCTGTTTTGTGTTCTATTAAAAACTTAGAAAATTTAAAACCATTTTTAATTGATATTGAATATGATGGATTTCTCCGAGATGTAATGCTGTTAAAATAGGTTTTTGCGTCCTTGTGTTTAGCTTCAAAGCGCATGCTCCATAAATATTTTAAAGGACCACATTTTTGTATAGCAGTTGCGTAGTGCACAAGAAAGTGGTGTTTAGGTTTTAATGTACCAAAAAGAGTTGTGTACAATTCATGATGCTTGTTTACCAATAATTTAAATTTTTCTAAGTCATTTAGAGAATATTTTGACATAAACAACATATCAATTATGTCCAATAAAATAAGTAAAATTTGCCAATGTTTATTATCAATAGGTACTAAGTCTCCAATCATTAATGGTATAAAATGAATAAAACAAGCTATTTCACTGGCTGTCATTCTTAAATTACAAGATTTTAATCGCTCAAGACTTAAAGGACCAGAAGTATTTCCAATTTCTGTTTCTCCATACGTAAAGAGTTCTTTTCTACTATTAATAGTATTCAATGATATTATATTGTCGTTTATTAACGCAAATAAAACCTTGCAAACATCATACATGCACACGCCTTCGTATATGTCATGCATTACGTCGAATGAGAAATTCTCACAAACGTTATAGTATTTTAAGGTGTTAAATATGCAGGAATTCTTCAAACCTGTTTCTTTGTAATTATTTTCAACTAAATCATTTTCATAAGTAATACTACTTCTTAAGTTTTCCTTAATTTCACAAGCATCAAACTGCATTTCAGACCTCTCTCGTCTACAAACGCGGCAATATCTTTTTGCATTGAAAGATTGAACATAGCCTAAAATGCTGTTAACTGCTAAATTATCGCCAACTATTAAACCCAAAATAAAATGAACTTTACGAATTTCATTACCCACAGTAATTTCTATTCCACATTCTAACAGCTTTAATTCTTCTACAAGAGAGCTAAAGGAACGTTCATTGCCACATTCTTTAAGATTAGATGTAGATATAAATGCAGCCGGAAAAATAAACTGAAGCTGTGATAGAAGATATTTTGGCATTAACGGAAAATGTATATAGCAACCGCAAATGGAGTATGTATGACTTCCAAGGGGGTTGTTTATTTGAAAATCATCAAAGTACAAGATATATGGAATTACTATATCAGACTGAAATTGTTGCATTTTTTTTCTAAAAATTTCTCCGTTTGCAAAACTGCTAAAATTTTCGTCTGATAAGCTGTGTCGAATATTTTCCAAAGTCTCATTAAGAAGATTGGGTATTTCGAAAATCGATTTAAGCATAAATCGTAAAGGCATAATAATAACAAAATATGTTTTAGGTCCTAAAGTGGGATTTCCGTGAAATATTATTTCAGTGATTTTTTCGTCGATAACAATTAATTTTGGGTCTTCATATAAATTTAAATTTTTCAACAATTTTATCATTTTATATTCCGTTAATATATCTTCAAAAGGTCTTTTGCAAAAATTCAAAATAGTGTTTAAATCATTTTTAATTTCACCTTCTTCAAGTAAACTACTAATTGTAACTGCTATAGAAGAAACTAATGAAGTTACTAAGTTTTGAACTTCAATAACATGATTTCTAGGCATTGAATTCTTATTATATAAGCTTAAAGATAAATCAAGAGCTTTAAATTTTAATTCCTGCAGATTGAATGGAAGATTTTGCTTAATTTTAACAGAAGTAGGAGCAGATTGTGTTTTTGGCATGCCAAAAGAATCGTTAAAATGACTTGATTTAAAAGATATAGGATTGTTTTGTAAACAATCATTTTTGTGGACATTTTCTAAATGAATACGAAAATAGGAAAAGTTGGTAAAAGTTTGTTTACAAAAATTTTGCATACAAATAATTTTTAAAGATTGACGAGTTAACAAATGAATTGATTTAAGGTGTATAATTAATAGTGTTGGTGTCTGAATTGTTTTTTTACATTTGAAACAGATATACATATTGTATATCTCAATTGTTTAAATAATTTATAACCGAAAAAATATTAGATGAATAAGAATCAAATTTGGTATTAATTTCAAAAAAGTATTTTTGAATAAACAACCAAGATTGTTCACATGCTATTGGGTATTTTAATGAAAGTACTTGAAATATTTTAAAACAAACATCGAGACTTTGAATAAAAGAATCAAATTTAAGTAAATTTTTGTCAAAATATATATAAAATCCTTTTATATCAGTTCCATTACCTTCCACAATTAAAAACGGCTGGACTGTCAAACCGGCTGAATAATATTTATTTATTATATCCTCCACTCTCCTTTTATAATCATTGAGTGTTGGTAGTTGGAGGACAAAACTTTCCTCCGAGTCTGATATGGTGACCTTTTTCGTTTTTTTCCCGTCGTTATTTTTAAAACGGGCGGAAGATTGAAATATTGAATTCAATAATATTGTAATTATAAAATCTTGATAATCTGAAAAATAATAATTTTTATCAACCTTAGTTTAAGAACAAATATAATATTCAATTTACCTATATTTTCACTTTCTTTCGCCTTTGTCACTAGTTGTTTCGACACTTCATTAACTATGTGTTTTTCATAATATCCAAACATTTTATTTTTAAACTCTTCCCATTTGGAAAAAAGCATTAATTTTTTTCCAGAGTACAAAAAATCGAAATCAATGTTTATCTGTAAAAATATTATTTTAAATAAATTTTTTTTATTATTTTAAATAAAAAAATTTTTTACAAATGAGAAAATGTTTTCATAATTTTTTAAATTTAATTTTCAACAATATTCCGAAATACAATTCTCAACATTTATTTGATACCAGGTTTATAATTAGGCCTGTATTCAGAAAGAAGTAAAGGAAACAATTGTTAATATTTTGAATTTTTCAAAAAAAAAAATTCAAATACTGTTTTGTGTTCTTCTTTCTAAATACGGGCCTTAATTAAAAGGAATTTTTCATGAATAAATATTGTTGAAAAATAAATTAGTAAACATACAAAAGAAATTGTTTCTTTAAAAGTTAAATCAAAAATATAAGTAAATCATAATTAAAAAATAAAAAAAAAAATTACCAAATCGGAAGCTTTCGCATGGCATAGTTTGGGCCATGATTGTAGAAAATCGATGTTATTTAGATTCTGTAATTCCCGGCGACGTATTTTATATGTTCTTTTCCATTTCTCACAAACATCTGCCCAATCTGATGAATCTCTATTTAAAGATGTTTTAAAAGCTGTAGCAACAGATTCATCTATCTCTTCATCTATATGCTCTGATGTGTTTTCTGCTTCGTCTTGACTGGACACAGAGGAATCAAATATTCCACGTTTACGGCGACAGTTTTTATACTTAAAGTATAACTTTCCACTTGGACTGCCTTTACAGCCTCTTGAAATAAAATAATAACCCTTAAAATTTAAAGAAAAAATTTAATTATAACAATGTTTTCTCAAGTTGATAAATTATTTTAGTCACCTGAACTTCTTTTTCTGATGGAAATATCGAGACTATTTCATTTACCAATAACGGAAAATCTGGAACTCTTATTATAATCTGGCTGCACATAACTTCTTCAACTATTATTTTTATAAGGAAATCCCTTTGATCGATAGTTAGCTTTTTCGTTCTGTATTCTAATATCGCCCTTCCGCCTGCCGTTTCTTTTAAAATATCTATCAAACACTTAACGATAATAAACACGGTTAAGGATAATAATTATGATAGAATAAAATATGTTATACCTTATTTAAAACTCTTTTGCCACTGAAACCTTCATCAGACATCCAATTGTCGACCTTCGAATCGACTGAAATCGTTTCGTCATCAATTTCGAACTGTAAAATTGGATTATATAAAATGATACGATCAAGTATATAACACATTTTTTTATGATTTACCTGCTGTTTTTTCCATTTAAAGAGCTTCTCCCGAAATTCAATTCGGAGGCCAAGAGGTGGTATGGCTTCTTTTATTTCTTCTTTTTGAATATATGGCAAGCTTTTGTACGTTACCTTAGCAGCTGTAGAAATAAATAAAACATTATTAATAAAAGCATTATAGAAACATTTTTAATCAATTAAAAAAATGTTTTTAAAAATTTTTAACATATTTATATTTTATTTTATTGAAATTTTTATATTTACTATTTGTTTTCAATATATTGATTTTTTTTAAATGTATTTATTAAAAATTTTAAATTAATTTATATCTTCTTAAAATTAAAAAAATTTGATAATGTTTTCAATAAATTTCCACATGTTATAAAAATTTAGTTATTTTAATTTATATAATTATTTTCTGCATTTTTTATTTATTGTATTTTTTTGTTCACATACTGAAAATTTAAAAAAAATCAATCTCTGATGGATATTGTAAAACAGGGAGTATAACTTCAGAAAATAAAAAAAATTAATTGAAAACAAATAAAAAATAATTTATTTAACTGTTTGTTTGACAATATCGAAACAACATTTTCTTTCTTATAAATATATTGAAAACAAACACAAAATTTAAAATTTTCTACTTGTTTTCAATAGATTTGTAAGAAAGATAATGTTCTTTCTGCAGATAAATGTTATTATATCTTCAATAGGAAATTTTTCAATAATTTTTTTTTTTTTTTGATTTTCAGTAAATTTAGATTTTCATTATTTTTTTTTAATTCTCACTATTTTTTTAATTTTCACTCACATATTTTTAAAATTAAGTTTTTTAATTATAATTAACTTCTTTATGACCACTTGTTTTGAATGAAATTATTTTTTAAAATATTTTTAAACAATTCATTTAGTTATTTAATACACATTCTCTAACTTAAAATTTTTGCAACCACTCTTCGCAAATTATACAACAGAAATGAAAACTAAACTACGCATTTCACAAAGGAATTTTACAATGTCTTGCTATTTTCTTACAATCTCATTTTTTGTTCTCGTTTGATGTGCATAACAACAAGAACTTGTTTTTTTACTGCAAATATTGCATCATAAAAAACACATTCAAACGAGGAGAGCAAGATCAGAAAAACCACCACCAAACACGCAATAGAAAAAAGAAGAGAATAAACAAGAGAGTTTTACTTCTTTTTTTATTACTTGATTTTCTTAAAGATTTTTTTGTCAATGTTTACAAGCGTGTTGTTGTAGTTTTCTTCAATTGCCTAAACACCAAAAGCCGTTACTAATATTAACTTATGGAAAAAAAAAAACAACAACAATACAACAACTTACTTATTTTTCAACAAAATAGAACATGCTGAATGTTGCCAAGCAAGGAATTTATGGTGGCATTTCTGTGCAGGTTGTTGTTGTGTTTTTTTTTTTGCATAAGTTAAAATTAGTAGGGAATTTTTGGTGTATGCATATTAGAGTGGCCCAAAAACAAAACTTTCTGATATTCCCAATAAGCCTATAAGTTAATACAAATTTAGTATCACATGAAAGGTCTTTTAAAGGCGCTTTTAATGCATTTTTTAATTATAATTTCGAATATTCTTGGACTTATTATACCTATATGTCTTTAAAAGCGATTTTAAAGTCTTTTAAAATGATAACAAATTTGGCACAAGAACAAATAGATTTAAAAACATGTTCTTATATTTAACTAAATTTTTTGTAACATTAACTACTTTTTTGGGTTCCCTAATGTATATGTACAGTTACACAAAGTTACGCCAAAATAAATTGTTGCAAGTTTATGGGCTTATGTTAGATGGATACATTATTCTAACGTTTCTTTTATAGGTATTTATCATTAAAATCTAAAAAATACTCAAAAAGTGAATATTTTTATACAAAATGTTAAATTAAAATTTCCATCCCGAAACAAAATTAGACCCCAAACATGCTTCACTTAAAATGAATTCTATAAAAATTTACTTACCTTTTAGGTATTGATATGCCTCCTCTAAATTAAAGCTTTTCAGAAGCACTTGTAAAAGGGAATCGTCATCGTTTTGATCATCCATAATTAATTAATTAATTAACACAAAACAACAAATTGTATGCAACACTACAAATTCTTTAAAACACAACAATGAAACACAACAATGAACTCAACGAACGCACAAAATAGACTGATACATTTCATCCCTTTAAAATAACTAGTAACTTGATTTCAATGTAAAACAGCATAAAAAGATTATTAGAGCGCATGAGAGAGTAAGTTTTATTTCTCTTATTTTCTCTCAGGGATTGATTTAACCCTTTTTTGGTTAATTCAATCAAAATACTGATCAATTTTTAATTAATCCTTTTTTGGAATCAAAATTACATTTTTTGAAATAAATTTGAGCGTTTTAGTGTTGATTTTAGTAATAAAAGGCAAAATTTTTTAAATCAATCCAGATTTTGGATTATTTTAAGCCAACGGCAACAAAAATGGAGTTCAATTTTCAAGCTCGTTTTGTGGCTAAAATTGAGAATAGAAAAGTTGATTTTACTTCGGCGTTTTTCTTTCTGTGTACATTTTTATTCTATCTAATTATTATCATTTACGTTTCCTTTTGGTATATTAATTCGAACTAAACTTTAACAAAAATAGGATAAAAATTAAAAAAATAATGTATATTGTTTTTGTAAATATTTTTATTTAGCGCTAACGAATATAATTTTGAGCCTAAATAGAGACTAGTTAGTTCATGTATCCAAAATTAAACTTAAATTTGCTGGCAGGGTATACGACGTAATATATGAGAGATATTCGCCAAAAATATATATTTATAACCTTTGACCTCCAATATTTCGCTAAGCCTATACAATATTTATGGCTATATTTTAACTTTTTAAAAAATGTGTCCTTAGCATTTAGAAATTACAGATTTATTTTACAGAATTATTATTAGCTTAGTGCTGTTATGCTACAAATACTTTAAACTAAATGAGAATTATATTTCTTTTATAATAGGATTTTTTACATAAACATTTATTAATGAAAGTTACTTTCAATTAATCGTGATATGAAGTTCTTTGTTTATAAATTTCGCATTTTTCAATTAATTCAAATTTGTAATAGGATTTAAACCTTTTACATAATTCTTTTGCAAATGAAAGTGAAACAAATTCTTTAATTTTTTTTTCAATATTCTACTAAGAATTAAGGAAAATTAATTTGGAAATAAACTAAATTGATTACAAAAAGTAATTACAGCACTGAAAGTTTTCCTAGCGGAAATGAAAAAAAATTTGTGTTATTTTAATATTTGTATTGAAAAAAATCTACTAGTAAACAATTTAACCATTTTAAGAGACTCTTGGTCTTTATTCATTGTACATTTTCCAGTTGTTTTAAGTTTAATTTAATACTTAAGTCTACAAGTATGTATGTATGTGTGTTTTAAATGTGTATATTTCTGTGTGTATATGTTAATTTTTTAATATTCAATGTCTAGAAATTTTAATTTTGTTATTGTATTGTTTATAATCGATGTGTTTTAAGTGTATTATGTATTTATATGTATGTAATTTTTATTTTTATAAAGGGTTTATAAATGACTTAAAACTAAAAAAATATTCATAAACAGACTTATATAAATATGTATGTATATTCCTTATGTGCTTTAAATGTATTTTGTATTATTTTATTAAATTTATAAATATGTATGTAAATATATTGTTAAATGTATGTAAATAAGTGTGTATGTATATTATCATTATATCCTTAAAGTAGAAAAACTTTCTTATTGTTAAAAAAATAATATTTTTTTCAAGATTTTTAGTGTTTTATTCTTATTTATCATTACTCTAAATGCTCCACGACCCTGTTTTGGATCTTTTATGCAGTCTATAAGTCTACTATATCAGGTTTTATTCAAGCATGAAAATAACGGGTTTGATTGATGAGAGGTTGAATAGATCCTTCGGAGCTAGTGAAGCAGCACCCAATATTCCAGCTCGACATAATCCTAGCATTGGACAGTTACACAATATGTGTTCAAAGGTTTCTTCCTGATAGACACAAAATCTGCATAACTTTAATATGGCGTTAAATAGTATGAATTGGTAATATTTGAGTGTCCCGTGAGTAATCCCGTTAGTATTCTAAGACCGTTTTTGTTAAGCGATAATAACTTTTGAGATTTCTCCTAAGATAGCCTAATAAAGCGTTCTGTCTGAGCCCTGTTGTAGCTTCAAATTCCGATTCGACCCACGATTTGCATCTTTCTCTGACATACCCTTGTGGGATGCCAAAGAATGGTTCGGGCCGATAAAAGAGCGATGGGCACCCCTGTTTGCTAGGCAGTCCGGACGTTCGTTGCCAGAATGACCTTCATGGTCAGGTATCTAACATAAGTTAATTTGTTGTATTTACCCAATTCATTTAGTGATGTCACATAGTCCATTACGACACCCGACCTGACTTCATATGATAGTAAGTCCTTGAGCGCTGCTTGACTGTCTGACATTATGTATTTGTTATACTCCTCTTGTGCTTCTCCTCACGCACTCCATAGCACAGATAAAAATGGTGTAGATTTCCGCCTGGATTTTTTTCCCATGAAAACGGCTTTCTGGAAGTTAGATCCACAAATACCTTCTCCGGTTTCACCATCTATTTGTTTGGACCCATCAGTAAACAAAACTTGATCAGAACGCTGTTGCCAACATGTTTGATTGATCCATTGGTTCCTGTCAGTTATCATAACCTCAAAGGAGCGGCCAAAAACAATTTTGGTGATCCACAATCATGAACGCGAGTATATGTGTCGTTGATAATAATTTACCCTTCCAAGTCACCAGTTTATAGACTAGCGATTTCGGTAGGTAAATTGTCGATTTGCAAGCGTCATTATTAATAAAGATATTCATAGGTGGAATGTGAAAAATAGCTCCAATGGTAGGACATTTTCGCATGTCCCCTGTAATAGAGACACAGATTAGACGATAAATTTTGTCCAGAGAAGTTCGAGTGGTTGCCTGTTCCACCTTTTCCCACCAGGCTAAGGCAGCATAAGTCAAAATGGGCTTTATTATGATACTAGTGGTGCCCGGTCCGCATTGCAGGCCCATGATTAGCTATGTGGACTCTACCCATCAAATTTTAATATAATCGGTTTAGTGGTTTAGGGGTAATTGACTAAAAATTAAAACTTCTTCACCATCTGTTGGACAAATTTAAAACTTTACATGAACACTTCTCAAGATCCCAGTAACAGATATTTGAAATTTTGTGCTATCAGGTGCCTTAGTGCTGAGTTTACGAACAAATATTACTTTTTTATTTATATAGATTAAAATTCCATGGGATCATATTCGGTTTTAGACCCCACGTACTCCCAAATAGCCTTTGACAGGCATATAATGCTCTAATGGCTCTATTGATCGTACTGAATACATGTGGGTTCCAATTTAGGGTTTTGTTGGAAATGATCCCTAAGTCTTTGACTTCCTTCGAGAACTTAATAAAAACACCATTTAGAGTTTGTTCGATAAGTCCCAGAGATCTAAATCTAGTAAATGGGACAAGAATGGTTTTGAGGGGTTTATTTTTAGCCCACTTTCCTCACACCACTTGGTTGTCGTCGAACCCTGTAATATGTATATATGATAAGGTCGTCGGCATAACCATATGTAGGGAAACCGAAGTCACCGTAGATTGGTAGGCAAATTGAAACTAGTGAATTGAGTTCTTTTGACGATATGTTTCCCTAATGTAATTTTCAAGTAGTTTTTCTATTGTCTTCATTGGAGTCATTCAAAACTCTCGCTCACTTCAAGCGAATCATTGCATGCGGTAAATATTTCCTGGGATAGTCTGGTCAGATTTCTTTAGCTCATCGTAACTGATCCATTTCTATCGCAAGTAATGATTCAGTTCAAAAATGATTTTGCAAAGTCTCTCGGCTTTAATTCATATGGTATCCGATTTCTCTGCTTTTGGATGAATCTTTCTCCTCGCAATCATTTTAAAATTGCTACTTAAGTAGCTAGCAACGATTTTGTAAGCTTTTATTAAGTTTAAAAACAACCTTCATGGAGTAATGACTCCAAATATTGGTCTTCGAACTGTTTGGCGATATTTCGACTTCTGTGTCAAATTCATCACTTATGAAGAGAACAAAACATCTCTCGCCCGTTTAAATCGATGAAACACATTCGCTATAAGCTTCAGAAAATAATCGCCGTTTTCAGCTGAATTTGTTCCAGTTCCGATTGAAATTTCATATTTGTATTATCATCAATCGCTTGTAAATTTACAATTTAACTTTCTTATAAAAAAAATTGGAGCCACAAAATTTGTAACATTAAAATGACTTGACAAACGTTAACTTTATTATTTCTTATATTTACTCGGTTATCAGTTACAAAACGCACACAAAAAAAATCAGTAGCATTTTTTACAGAAACCAAAATTAAAATGTAAAACAAATTATTAACTTAATTACTAAATAAATATTTACTGAAGTAGTAGTAAAACACATAAAATAAATAAACCAAGAATGGACTACTAGATGGATGGATGGGTTGGCATTTACAACAAAATTTTTATAGAAAAATAAATACAAATTTACAATTTACCTTCACTTCATGTCGTCTAGTCGGACATGAAGTGCAAACACATGTGTTTAATATGGCGTTCGGCTTCTATAGTACACAGGGAACGAATGAAATCAGTTATTTACTTATGATTAAAACAGAAATTTAAAGTTTTTATTGTCTAGTCGTGTAGTTTTGCTTCCAAGTTTTCTCTGCTTTCTCTTGTTGCCGACCTTTGTCTTAGTTACTTACAATGTGTGTCACTTATTTGAGGCATGCACTCGCTATTTATCCACTTACACTCACTCTCTTTTCGGATTTTTTATGTAGGACATTTCATTTTTAATACGAAATTTGTTTATATATTAAAGCAACAATAATAACATTGAATAAAATAATTTTTTTTATTTTTTTTTCTAAAATTTATCTGATAAGATTTTGCAAGATTTCTTTGGTAAATATTAAAAAAGTTAAAAGAAAAATTTAAAAATAAAACTGTTTATCTTGACATTAAAATATTTAAAAGATTTCAATGTTTTTCGTTACATTTTATACTTATTTAAAATCTTTTGGTGAGAGATTGTTAAAAAAATTATTTTAATCGAAAATGTGAAGCAAAAATACAATTGATAAAATAAATAAAAGAATGATAGAAGTGATTGAATTTATAAAAAATTTCTATAATTTATGTACATATATATTCTGGACTATATTTTAGTATAACAATAACTATATTCCAGACTATAGATTAGATATTAGTTCATACTATATACTAGTCTATGTTCTAAAGTATAAACTAGTCTACGATGTAGTCCTTAGTCTAAACTATAGTTCAGACAACAGTCTAAACTATAGTCAAAAGCATAGACGGCAGTGAAGACGAGACTATAAGCAAAAGTCCAGACTATGGACTTAAATATAATCCAGACTATAATCTAAATTATAGACTATATTGCATCTATCAATTACCCGAACTTTTTACTTACTCAGATCTTTACAAGAAGATGAGAAATGCAAGAGGAAAATAAAATTCCCCTAATATATCACAACGATTGTTTGGAAACATTTTTAAATGTATGAAATATAAAAGATATTTTACCTGCTTGGTCTACTCTACCGGTATAATCCCTTAATCCTGACAATAGACTAAGTATGATATAGTTTACACTAGGGTTCCTGTCAGTTATAATAACCTCAAAGGAGCGGTTAATAACCAATGTTTGTGACCCACAATCACGAACGCGTCTACGATATAATCCATAGTCTAAACTATAGTTCAGACAACAGCCTATACTATAATCCAAAACATAGACGGCAGTCAAGTCGTGACTATAAGCAATAGTCCAGTCTATGGACTAAAATAAAGCCCAGACTATAATCTAAATTATAGACTACATTGCGTCTATCAATTACCCGAACTTTTTACTTACTCAGATCTTTACACGAAGATGAGAAAGACAAGGTATGAAATATAATAGATATTTTACCTGTTTGGTCTACTCTATCGTTATAATCCGGTTCCTATCAGTTATCATAACCTCAAAGGAGCGGTTAAAAACCAATGTTAGTGACTCACAATCATGAACGTATCTACGATGGCAGTAAAGTCGAGACTATAAGCAATAGTCCAGACTATGGACTCAAACATAGTCCAGACTATAATCGAAATTATATACTATATTGTAGTCCATATTATAGACATGAGTGTAGCCCAGACTGTATCTTCAAACAGTTATTATTTGTCTTAGTTATAGCGGGACTTGTTTTAACAAGAGTTCAAGTGATATTTTATGGATGATGAAATCCGTTTGACGTCTATCAATTACCCGAAATTTTTACTTCATCAGATCTTTCCACAAAGATGAGAAATGCAAGAGGATAAGAATGTTCCTCTTATATATTACAAGGATTGTTAGGATAGATCTTTAAATGTTTGAAATATAATTGATATTTTACCTGTTTGGTCTCTACCGGTGGAATCCCTGATCCCGACAATAGACTAACTATGCTATAGTTTAGAATAGGGGTTTCCACCTTTTTTTCTTCACAGACCCCTTGCGGTATTTATTTAATCTCGAGGGTCGCCATATTTTTATTCCTATTGATTCTAATATAGGGTTAAGGTCTAGAAGTTGTGATACTCGTATTGACTTAGACCAGGCCGAACAGATAAATATATACTTGGGATTTATCATTAGAAGAATTTTTCCGGACAATGGAACACACTCCAGCTAAGACTTTTTTCGAAAGTTTTTTATCTTCAAGCTGTTAAAGTTGCGAAGCTGTTAAAGTTGCGAAAACCAAGTTGGAAGTGGATTATAACTTCATTTATAATTATAATCATAATGCCCATGAGTCATAGGTTCCATGGACGCAAATTTTGATAAAGTCCATGGATTTCAAAGAGTCGAAATAACCCAGAGTTTAATGTCCATAGACGTGTCACAATTGTCACAACGTCAATGGACTTCCATGAAAATTATGACAAGCCACCTTACGACGCAAGTTATCCGCATAAAATATTGATCCCTTAACTTTATTTCCCCAAACTTCCGTTTTCTCAATTCACATCCTTTTGTTTATTAATTACAAAAAAAATCAAGTTCTTGATTGCAACATTTTCCGTAAAAAAGAAGAAAAAAGCTTTTGACGGGACAGTTATTTATATCTGATGAGAGAGGGTTAACAGATGCTAACTAAAAATAAGAGATTATAATGATGAGCATCTTCATTATCATCTTCACTATTACTTGCATACAAAGATTATTGTTTATCTTTGTTATCTTATAAAATAAAATAACTTTTTTTTGTGAGAATTGAATATAAATTATAATGAATACAGTGCATTAGAAAAAAATAACAACACTGGCAACAATTAATTTTTAGTTGAAATGACTTTAAAGTAAAAAAATAGTTTTTATAAAAGGTGGAAGAGTAAACAAATAATTTAACTTTAAGTTTAATACTTTTGTTCCCCACTGTATCTTAAGTTTGTACTTAGTTTTAAGATAAACGAATGAAATGTTTTCAAATTTTAAGAAATGTAACGAAAAAATATTTAGTTGTATAAAACGTGTTATTGAAGTTAAGTCGCACGTTTTTTAGGTTTTGGCGAATCACAAGCCTATTTTCTTTAAATTTACAGAGAAGTTTTAATAAAAAAATAAAAATACTAAATGTTTGAAAAAAAGAAATTTAAATAATATCGTTTAGCTAAACAATTATGTAAGCTACCAAGTGAATAAAAACACGCGTTTCTAATTTTTATTCGCAAAAGAAAGTGTTTTTTTTGTGAAATAATTTGTGTTTTTAAAAAATAATGGCCGGTTATCGTTCTCTACCGTTGGCTCCTGTTTCTGCCACAGCCATGGCTGCGGTAACGGCCCAACCGAATGGACCGACCATGTATCATCATCAGTCGATGACGGCTATGTCAAATAATGGTATTATCTATCAATCGGCGGTACACGCCTCCATACACAGTTTAAATACAGTACAAAATCAACGCTCAACTACTCATCATATTTTAGCTACAGCAACGGCCACAGCGGCAGCAGCAGTAGCAACTGCTACGGCCCGGCAATATGCTGCAACTGGTTCAGCAACAGCGCCACCGGTACCACCACCTCTACCCACGGCCTCCACCACCCACCTAGGACTGGGACATCAGCAAGCCCAGCAGCAACAACAACAGTTACAGTCGTCACAACAAAATGCGCACCAACATCAGCAGCAACAACAACAGCAGCAGCTGGTGCATCATCAACAACGTTCGGTAATGCAGCAACAGCAGCATCAACAACATCAGCAACACTTGATGGCTGGACATCATCCTCACCATCATTTAGCCCAACATCCCCATCACCCGCATCATCATCATCACCATCATCACGCTCATCCGCATCATCCTCATGCCCATCAACAGATTGCTCTGCATCAGAATCTCTTCTTTAGTGGTACCAGTTTGGCGGGACATGCCCATCATCGCCAGTTATTTAGTCACATGCAAAGTGCCATTATGCCTCTGGGTGTTAGTAAGTACACATATTTTCTTTAGTTTTTTTATAAAAAATTTCAAGATAAAAGTACTATAACCATGGAATTTCTCCAGATTTATTTTAAATTTTTTTCATGTTTTGGGGGATTTTGTCAAATAAATATTTGCTTAACTTGTCACAAAATAAGAATTGTGTCACAAATTTGTTTTGTAAATATTTTGGTATACATTTTTGAAATTCTTTTATCTAAGAACATGATGTTATTTAATTTCTTTGATTTTTAATTAATCATAAATATATATTTAGAAAATACTTAATAAATTTAAACAAGTCCATCAGCAAAACATGTGTTTAAAACTTATAATTAATTTCGAAAGATAAATTATTTCAAAATTTATTATAACAAAATGCTTTAAACGTCGAAAGGGGTGTTAAAAATGGAATGGAGTTATCAATGATCCCGTGTTAATTAAGTGAGATATTAATCAAAGGTTATACAAATCAGGTTCTTTCCTTACCTATATCTCTTATTAAACATTATACGAATTTATATGATTTTACTATTACTTTATTTCTTTTGGACCTGAAGGGTATATATAAGTTTGTCATTCCGTTCGATCCCCAAATGTGTATATATTCTGGAGCCTTATAGATAGCAGAGCCGATTAAGCCATATTTGTCTCTCCGTCTACTGAAGTCAATTTTCTGAAGACCTCAGATATCTTTGGGTTCTAAATCTTCAATAATTCTATCAGGCATGCTTTCTAGAAGTCTGTAAAATCAACAAATTCAATCCATAAATAACGGAAAAAATCCGAGACAAGCTCTGAAAATTTAGTCAAAAAATGAGAAAACGCATTTTACTATCTATGGCCCTATTCTTATTTAGTCGCTTATTTTGAGAGATTTTATATTGCTCCGAAAAAAAATCAAAATTAAGCTTAGTGTTCTGCGTAGATCAATAAAATTATAGTTTTAAAAGTCTTCGTTTAAAGTCGTACTAAATTACAGAAGTGCGACTAGTAATACCTCGACTAATTAGGGTAATAATGTAATCATTAGTGATTAAGTTAGGTTGTATGGAAAGAGCGTGATTAAGCGAGAACAAAAGCCCATTGTGACTCCCTCATTTGAGTGGTCGTTTAACTCATATGGTCCCAGAGAGAATCTTCCGGTACTTGAAACTAATTTTACTTTGATTTTGGTCAATTCAAATAATCTTAGCTCTTGTTAAAACATTTTTCCAAGGATGATTGTGTTAAATGAATTAGTTCTGGGCGAAATGACGTAAATGCTGTACGGAAGTTCGAGCATAAAGTTCGTCACACACATAGACCCTAAAGTAATTCGTGGCTGATCTTTCACATAGGTTATATAGGATAAGCGTGATTAAGCCAGAACAATCATAAAACATTTGAGTGGTCTTTTAATTCCTATGGTCCCATAGAGAATCTTTCGGTACTTTAAACTAATTTTGCTTCGATTTGGGACAATTCAGATAATCTCAGTCTGAGTCTTATCGAGAAGGGCAATGAAATAAAATATGTTGTGTCTAGCATGTATTCCTAAGTATAACTATTCTTGTCCGTATTCGTTTACGCATTTCCCCGAAAAATGATTCGATTTTCCACATGCACAACTTTGGATAAACTTTTTTCCAAGGAAAATGTTGTAAATTGTGATTTTCTTTAAACATGAGTACTGGGCGAAAAATAGAGCTGGAACAAGTAGGAAACTATAGTCGGACATGGCCGACTGTATTATACTCTACACCATGAGTATATTTTAAAAATTATTTATTCAGAATAACTTTCTGAGTCGTTTAAGACATGTCCGTCCGACTGGCTGGCTGTCCATGTAAACCTTGTGCGCAAGCCACAGGCCACAATTTTCAAGATATTTTGCTAAAATTTGGACCATACGTGTTTCTTTGGCACAAGGACAACGATGTCAATTGAAAATGGTACATTATTTGACCTAAATTGTGGCCTGTAGCTTGGGCACAAAGTTTACATGGACAGCCAGCCGGACAGACGGACGGACATGTCTTAATCGACTCAGAAAGTGTTGAGTTGATCGGTATACTTTAAGGTGGGTGTAGTACCAATATTTTTTTGCGTTACAAACATCATCTGTCCCATTTTAGAAACATACTTATTTTCGCCGGTTCTTATATTGAAGATTTGAGAACTTAAGATTTGCCCATATAAGTATTAAGTTTAAAATAATACTACAAGCAACATGTGACATATTTTTTTAACATACAAAACAACATTTTTTTTAAGCAAGACACATACACAAACAAGTCTTGCAGTACTGAGGGACAAATCAATGTCCTAGTTTGAAAGGAATTGAAATCTTTGATAGGAAATAGGGTCTAGTAAGCATTTTTGCTTTTGCAAGTTTGCCTTGCTGTAGTGACAAAAGGTCGTACAAGTCACTGTTTTCATTTAAAAAGGTTTTCAGAATATTAAGAAGGCTGTAAGAATATTTGTGACAGTTGTTAGAAAGTCGGGTTCCGATCTGGTCCTTATCATCATAGGGCAAAAGGTCGGGTAATGTCACAAACTGGATTATAGCATTTGTGGGATTATTAATTGACCTGGGCAACTATCTGAGGCCCCAATCGGGGCATAGAACCCTTCTTTATCATGTAACTCCAATATGATATATTAAGATCAGTTTTCAAGGTTATATTGTCTTAAGTAGGAGCCATATCTGGAGTCAGTTGTCCATCAATTGTAATCGAAGTGTATTGGATGAAGAGTCAATTGTCACCTCAATCTGTAGGGTCGAAAACCCCTTTTTGGAAAGTGTGTATAACGAAAAGAAATTTAACACTCTTCCTTTAAAATCCTTTACATACGTACGATGGTTAACCAAAAAAAATGATCACCATCAGCAACTAGAAACAAAAAACAGATTTTCAATAGACCACAGAAAATGATTGCAACCGTTAAACAAAAAGCAACAAAAAAAGGACAACAAAACAAAAGTTATGCTTCTTCTTTAGCATTTGTTGTTTTATGTAGATTTTTTTCATTTGTTGTTTTTATTGTTTTGATTTCTATGTTGACTTTTGCTTCATGTGTGTGTATGATGGGGTTTTGTCCTTAAATTTCCCTAAACGTCTGTCTATCCTTCCGTCTTTGACGTCATCGTCGTCATTACCGACCATAAGTCTGTCTCTCTGTCTGTCTATAACTTTTGCTAAAGTCTTCTTTAGTTTGTTGTTTGGTCTCACTATATACATTATTATTTTTTCATTCCTTTAAATTGTTGTTCGGTTGTGTCAATGTGTCTGTCTGTATTGTCGTTGAAATCGTTTTAGTCGAAATATGTTTATTTTTTCCTTATTGTATTAAACATTTATGTGAATGTAAGTGTATGTGTGTGTGTGTGTGTTAAGGTGTCGTGTGTTTTCAACACACCAAAGAATGTTGCAAGACAATGTAAAGTACGCGTTTATCCGTGCGGTAACGATGTGTGAATTACAGGAAAACATTTTAAAATAAAATTTAATGAAATGGAAGAAAATGTCAAAGTAGTCAGAGAAATAGATTCACAGAAAACAATCGCTTACGTATATACTTTTGTTGTTAGGAATAAAAAAGGAACTTTTTAAATAGTTGTCTTTTAAAGCAATAAATAGGAACCACTTTTACGATCGGGTTACTTAACATTTTTTTCCTGGCAAGTATTTCAATTACAAATACCAAGTTTATTTGCATACTTTAATGTTTAAGGTTAATAAAATTTGTTGAGAGGGTGCAAGGGGTCATATAATTAACTCTAACATTAATTTATTTATTAGCAATATTATCAGAGAACATGTTTATAATTATTTAATTTTAATTAAATAATTATAAAACAAGTGTAATATAGAGCGTAAAAAGAATTAAAACCCTTCATTAATGAACACCGTCGGTATTTTGAATGCCCTATCAAAACCACAATATTGACTTCTCTACACTAAAAAAGGTAATTTTTATAAAATTGTCGCCCTATTGTACCTTTACTACACGGACAAATTGCTCTACTAACACCTAGTTTATATGGGTACCAGGCCACTCGGGAGTAAAGGGAAGGGAGCTCGATATAGTTAACCTGACGAACGCAAAACCATTTGACGCAACAAAAGCTGAATTAAAAATATGGTTGAGAGAATCCCATAAGGCCTCTTGAAATAATGAAACGGTGGGTAAAACCACAAAGATCCTATGGGGTGACCCTGATGAGAACAAGACGAGAAATATCCTCAAAATGAGCAAGTCTGAAGAAGTCTGAAGTTAGTATGATGGTATGTATTCTGAGTGGACACACAGGCTTACGAGCACATCTATACAAAATTGGCCGTGAGGATTCAGACGAATGTAGAGCATATGGAGAGGACAGCGAAACTCTGGAGCACTTTCTTTGCCACTGTGAAGCATTCGTCGAAGTTAGATCCAAGTATCTTGGAAGTGATGTTATTCCGGAAATATCATTCCTGACAAACACTGATTGGAAAATTCTTAGGAATTACGTCCAGGAAACTGAGTTTCTGAACATTAGAAAATAATATACTCAGTGAACAAACAGGCCCGATAGTGGCCTAGATGTATTTCTTCTGATTTGGTGTACTATCAACCTAACCTAACACCTAGTTTGGTGTTAGTTGAGCAAGTTTACCTTACTTGGGTCCATCAATACTATTCCCTTTGTAATATCAAAAATGAGAAGTAACTGCATATTAGTATACTTCGACCAAGGTTATGATTCGTATCCAAACAAATTATGTACATTGAAGCAGGAATCATTCAGATATTCATTATGGACTAATCTTTCCGAAAGTCTAAAAAGGGTCTACCTACCTAGTGAACACATGCTGTGTTGCACTTGTTTCACGGTTGTACTTTTACAACCACAGGGTGAGCTTATTAGACGACTTACCATCGCAACTTTGTGCATCTACTGGTCCCTGTACAAGTACTTTTTTATCTGACCATTGCTTTACTTCCGAGAGACAAAAACATCACTTTTTCATCCACATGGTAAGCACTACTGCCCTGAATCATACACGCCGGTGGAAATTTTTATACATGGTTCTGCGGGTCCACGTACAAGCACTTTACTCGAGCTATCTAATCTCTGATTATTGCTGTCGTGTTGCTTAACTTTCGATCACATCCGTTTACAAGCACACAGATGGATGGGTTCTCTTGAGTCGGCAACAGCACCTAGAGACGTAATCGATTGTCCGAAATACGAATGCCGAGGACTTGTTCTTACTCACAAAGAACACAGTCTGGTATGAACAGAGAGCAAACCCTGAACATAACCATCGCAATTCTCATTGAGAAAAACATATACACTAGACACCAACTTATTTCCAACGCCTTGTCCCACAGTCACTTCTCTGTGGGGTATCTGTTGTTTCGCCAACAACTCTCAACATATACCGAATTTTAGACAACATTTTCTTCTAGAGAAGAAAGACAATGTCCGAAACTCTGTCTGTGGGCTACCGGTTTTCGTGATACCAGATTATGTGGTTCTCTGCTTTGACCTCATGTTAGGTTATTCCAAGGATAGACCGAGGAGATATTTGATTATCACCAGTTTATAGTCTCGGCAGACTAGAGTTATTGGTAGCAACTCTTTTTACCGGGATTTCATGGCGCTTATCAATAAATGGTTCGGAGGTGCATAAATCAATATTGTCTGGAAATTCCTTCAGACTATTGAGCATGGTCGCATATCCATAGAAAGTAACGCTTTAGCCCTTGGAACGATTCATCAAGACAAATAAAAATCATTAATCATAGTACGAAGGGTGTCAGTGTCATTAGAAGAGCTTTTAATTGCTCATCTCTACACATTTTTGATTATGTTTTAGTGCTCTTTTAATCCAGAATGACTCGACAATTGTTTGTATTATTGTTAAGCGGGAGAGAGTAATTTACGAGGATCTTGAATTTTCCGTAAAGAGTTCGTATTAGAATTTTATAATGACTAAGGGGTCTGTGGTCGCTATGAAATTAAGTTGCACATTTTAAACTTTCAGTTAGTTTAAAATGTGCACCACGCACCATAAATCGGTGCGTGGTGAATATAAAAATTTTACTTTAAAAAATTTATTGCAACAAAATGTTAATAATTTTTCAACATTGTACAACAAATAACATTAACAACCATACAGTAGCAACAAAAACAATCTTAACAATGCCAATAATAATGTAATTAAAATGTCACCGTTGTTTGTGTGTGTGTAACAGTTTGTTTGCTTACACAACTTTTTCACAATTTAAACAAAAACTTTTGATTGTTTTTGTTTTATTTTCAAGTGCGTCTTTTTTTAAGTTGTTGCTTGTTGGTGATTTTTTTTTATAAGCAACATATTTTTAACAGTTAAGAAGATATACACATTAGGGTGATGTTTTCTAACGTTTCTGAACGTTCAAAATTTAAAATAAAACGGATATGAGCAGAATCGTTTAAGTTCTCGATATGCTTCGTTATCCTAATCGAAATTAAATATTGGGTGTATAACTTCAAAACTCGGGATTCAAAACAAATGGCAGCTTTTGGACGAGGGTTTTGTGTTCAGTAATTTCTATGTAATTTTGAGGGAAAAGATTTGCAAAAAATTTATCCAAAAGCAGAAAATTGAAGCCGAGAGACCTTAAAACACTACTTTGAGATTAAAGATAGATCCACAGCAATATACTGAAGTCCGGTTAATCGTACTCCAAACAAAATATCCATGGCGCTAAGGTAATGCTCTGTATTTTATGGGTTTAAACTTTTAACTGCTGAAAGAGTCGATACGGAAGAACATTATACGATTTGTCTAAAAAACTTCACCTTATTATATTTGTTTGTGTGTGCGTTATAAAATCTTAAAAAAGTTTATTGTATTAAACCCCCACTAGCTATTTAATTTTTTTCTTTTGTATTAACTTACACACACACAATTACACGTTCATACAAAATACTTCTATTAACATGCGAGTACCCTACTCAGTGTTCAAAAACCCAAGTACAGGTTGTTGTCTGTCCATGTGTAGATTTGTTTGTAAAATGCATGGAAAATGTGTCTCTTTTATAACCCATTATAATTTTGGAATGCATACAAACATATAAAGTATCTAGCAGTTTGTTGAAGAGCCAATGTATCCCTTTTAGACAATATTGTTATCAAATGTTGTTAATGTTGTATCAGTTCGACTGTGGCCTATAGTTCTTTCCTGGGGAAACAAACTTTCGGCTGATGTCGCTGAGTATTCGTTTTAGACAATATTGTTATCAAATGTTGTTGTTAGAGTTCGACTTTTGACTGATCCAACTGAGTTCACAATCTTTGGCGAATATAACTCGGGTTGTTCCGGAGAGAAAATCCTTATTTTAATTTTAGATTCGATTTTTGATAATGAATGTAAATTATATAGAAAGTCAATTGCTACTTTTGTGCCTGAAGTAATCTAGACAATAGTAGAATATAAGCCTAGTACCTTACAAAGTAATTATTCCACCTATTACAAGTAATCTATTACAAAATCGATGTGAAGTATTGTTTTGTTTTGTAATGGATCAATTGTTTTGCTAGGAAACGCCTTTTTAGAATAACTATACATAATTAGTAAGAAGTTAGTTAGTTCTTTTCTAAATAATACTAACTTATTTGTTATAAACACTCCGAACTGCAGGGTACTAATCAACTTTTATAAACGTATATCTGTGTGTATTTTTATGATTGTATTGTATATTTAGTTGCTTGTAAAAATGGCTTTGAGACAATTTAATGTGTTTGTTATGATGTTATTGTGTGTTTATTTGCTGTTTTTGTTTTTATTCGTTGTTTGTCTATAGGGGGCGCTTAATTTCATACAACAACGACTAAATATAATAAACACACTCAATTTTTACATCAGTTTGTTAAAGGAATAATTTTACATTCTTATAAGATTATAGAAACTTTGAAATGAATAGAAAAATATGAAAATATTACTCATACGTATCGGAACATTTGTACCTCCGATAGGTGGTTAAAAATAGATGTTATAAAGAATCTTTATTAAAGATATATGTTTGGAAATATTACAGAGTCACATAATATATTGGGAACTTTGAAACTCTGAACCCAGATAAAATGTCATGGACAAGCGGAAAATAAGAGCAGGTTAGGTTACATGGGCTACTCGCTAGTTAGCGAGTTCACTCGGAGGCCTTGTAGCCCATTGTGATACCCCTAGAATTGCCATTCCCTTATGTTGAGAGAATGGTTTCCTTTCCTAATTTCATTGATTATTTGGTTCTTGCGTTCCCCGTGAAAACTTGCCGGTATTTATAATAAAACCCATCATGTTTACTATTGACTCATCTCTGAGACAGTCCAGATCATGGGCTCTACCAAGATAGAGTAGTCTATGCTCTTGAAAGGCTGGGCAGTCATATATAAAGTGTTGTACCGATTCCTCTTCTTCCTCGTTCAAACAGCTTCTATAACAGCTATAACGTGGGTAGCCCATATGTTCCGACAAATGTCCAATCATACAGTGCCCAGTAATTATACCAGTGAGAAGCCTAATCAAGTTCTTACTAAAAGAGTCCTAGTCTTATCCGTTGTCAGAGTGGGCCAGAGCAGTCTCCATATTCTACAAGTGGTGATATTTGACCACCTGTGTTACGTCTCAATCAAAGCCCAGTTTTGATAGGGTCAGTGTGAATATCCCTTTTCTTTATACTTCGCTTTATACTAGGCCTGGTTGCTTTACTTTTGGTAACCGTCGCTGCACCTCGAGTAGATGAGATTGCAGACAGTTAGCAGACTTCGTCGTGCCGCATTGGTCCGACGTGGCCTTCTTTGATGAAGATGACTGTATGCCAAGATTCTCCGAGACGGTGAATGAGTTCGATCCAGTGTTGGCATGAGTCACGTGTTTAGATGTGATCACATGCCTGCTCTGGTTTGGTTCAGTCTTAGACCTCCCCAACAATAGTATTTAGCATGGCTTCATACTTCTGTATGTGGTAGGTGTGTTTGCGCCGCAAACGTTTTTCCCTAAGAGAGCGTTTGTAGCCCGCCAACCTTTTCCGTTCTTTATCAGGTCTCTTGTTTATCTGTTTTTGGTCTCCCTTAACATTTTCTGGGCCTCCGGATTCTGTCCGTTTTTTTCACCATGCGTACGTCCTTCTCATGAGTCTCATAAAGCTTTAATCCTTTAAGAGAGGCTGTACTGACTGTCGTCCGAGGTTACTCTGTCCTGTCTGGTAAAAAACCTGACCTGATTTGTCTACCCCAGTAGCATCTTCGACTACCATACCCGATGTACGATGGACATCTTTACTTATCATGGAGGGTTTGGTAGTTTATATGTACTTGTACCACAGGTACAACACTGCTGCTCCTCAGAATTACGCTAAATTCGGACTGACAGAACCCGATTGTACTTTCCAGCTGCCCTTAACATAGGGAACATACGTTGGAAAGGTACGGTTATGTTGCCTAGGTAACCCAAATCACAGTCCCGAACCGACATCGAAAAGAAAATCGGTGAGAGATGGATTTGGTAGCCGCCCTAACTAAGTGAACAGACGCTACCAAATAAAGGTCGTGATCGCTAGGCGACCGAAGATGTTCATTTTCTCCACAGCCGCTCTTAACATACTATCAGCAGCAGAGGTAAAGAGCAAATAACCGTAGCAATCCGTTGCTACCCGGATGAATCTAAACTGGGGAACAAAACGGGTCTGGGGTTCTATATTGAAGACGCAGAAACAGAAATATACTTCCTTCAACCTAATCACAATCCGAGCAATAACGAAATACCTAAATTTTATTCGAATAAATATGACGCTTACAGGGGTTAACATATTTACCGACAGCCAGAAGGCAATTAGAGCGATATAAGGTGATAAGGTTAAATCTTAGACGCTAGTGAACTGTAAGAAAGCTGTAACCGAAGACTCTTCCAGTAGTAAAGTTTACATCATATGGATACCACTTCGGAGTAGTCGGCAACGAAAGAGCGAATGTATTAGCTCTAAAGGGACGGGATCTGGAGATAGTTAACCTGACGAACGCAAAACCATTCGATGCAACCAGGGCAGATTTAAAAATATGGTCGAGATAATCATACAAAGTCTCTCGGAATAATGAAGATCCTATAGGGTGGAGACGACAATGAAACTCTAGAGAACTCTCTTTGTTGTTGTAACAGCTTAAACTATACAATTTTTATCCGGGGTTTCTGTATTAAGAAATTGGACTACTTCTAGAGGATTAGTGCATAAATTCATTGGGCTAAGTGAAGTAGGGCTGGACAGTTGAATATGTGGTGGGTATCATGGAGACCCTGACCGCATGCTGCGCATATATTGGGGACAGCATGGCCCATGCGGGTGCAGTAGGCGTTGAGCCTGCTGCTTCATGCCGATCTCACTTGTGCCAGATCAACGCTGGATTTACTCGGCAAGTTATTATCTATTTCTGTTAGAAGATACTTTAAAATTTATCATCAACTAAAGCAAATGAATTAATTCCTTTTAAGCACTGACTCCTTTTAAACTTGTTTTTCCTTTTTTTGCTACTTATTGTTTGGTGGGTAAAATGTGTGTTAACACTTTTTTGTGTGTGTGTTGTACTGCTTTTAAAGGACATTTTCTAAAAAAGGACTTTTGAGCCTACTAAAAACAAAACACAGCTAAAACTTAAATATAAAAACAAGTGAATGAATAAATGTGATTGTGTGTTTTGTAAAATGTGTTTTGTTTGTCTTCCTAAATAGCCTTTTATATACTTAGTTATACGAATTCAAATACGTATTCATATTTATTTATGGATGTAAGTATCTCTGTCTGTCTGTGAATTTGTGGGTAATAGTAGTAACATGTGTGTGTGTGTGTGTTAATGTATCTTTTAGGTCCCAAGTAGTTTGTTGTATTCATACACATTTATTTGTTTATGATCATAATTTTAAACAATTTGCATTGTTTTGGTTTAAATAACTACAAATGTATTCAAGTATGTAAGGGTGTAGTAGAATGTATGTAAGAATATTTTCTTTTTTTTTGTAATTGTATTGTTATTTTCTAAACAATAATATTTTATTGTATTGCATTGTTGTCTCATTGTTTTTTTAGTAAAATTTTACGAAAAAAAAACATACTTTCATATATTATGGTATTATTATCATTTCACCTGTTTGTTTTGTAATTTTTTGTTGGTCAAGTGTGTATTATTTTCAGTTCTTTTAATTTTTTTTTTTGTAATATTTATATAAAAAATATTTTCAGCTACTTATGTAGTTTTGTTTCTGTAAGTTTTTTTTAGCTTTTATAAGATTTTATTTGTCTTGTGGTGTTTTAAATATTTTATGATTTTACGCCCCAAATGGTTGAATTTAAAATACATTTTTGTTTTTACATTTTAAATATATTTTTGTAAAAGATATTAAATGTTTAAGTTTGACATTGGTTAAAAAGAAACATGGAAATATTATATTTAAAATGCACCAATTATGTACATCAAACTACTTTCTTTAAAGACTAATTTTCGATTTATTATTTTTCGAGATCTTTACTACTTCTGGTATTATTAAGACTGTAAACAATATTATAATTCAGACTACAGTCTAATCTGTAGTCTCATTTATTGTCTAGACTATAGTGGGGTCTATAGTCCGGTCTATAGTCTTATTTATAACCTGAACTATAGTCTTGTCTATAGTCCAGTATACAGTCTTGTACATAGTCTTCTCTATAGTCTGGACTATAGTCTGGACTATAGTCTTCCCTATTCTCTGGACTTATCTATAGTCTGGCCTATGTTAGTTTGACAGAAGTATGTATAAACACCAATCCGAAGAACATTCGGTCTACCAGACTGGAATACTAACCAACCGAGAGCCACTACGACTATAGTTTTGTCTATAGTCTTGACTATAATATTGTCTATAGTCTGGACTATAGTACGGATTATAGTCTTGCCTATAGTCTGCACTATAGTCTGCATCAACTATAATCATATCTATAGTCTGGACTATAGTCTTGTTTATAATATAGTCTATAGTCTTGTTTATAGTCTGGACTATTGTCTTGTCTATCGTCTTGTTTATAGTCTGGACTATAGTATTGTCTATAATCTGTACTATGTTCTTGTTCATATGTAGTCTTTACTATAGTCTTTTTTATAGTCTGGACAATAGTCTTGTCTATAGTCTGGACTATAAGTCTTGTCTATAGTATTGCCAATAGTCTGGACTATAGTCCTTTCTATAGTCTGTACTATAGTCTTGTGTATAGTCTGGACTATATTGTTGTCTATACTCTAGACTATGGTCTTGTCTATAGTCTGAACTATAGTCTTGTCTATAGTCTGGACTATAGTCTTGTCTATAGTCTGGACTATAGTCTTGTCTATAGTCTGGACTATAGTAATGTCTATAGTCTGGACTATAGTCTTGTCTATAGTCTGGACTAGTCTTGGACTATAGTCTTGTCTATAGTCTGGACTATAGTCTTGTCTATAGTCTGGACTATAGTCTTGTCTATAGTCTGGACTATAGTCTTGTCTATAGTCTGGACTATAGTCTTGTCTATAGTCTGGACTATAGTCTTGTCTATAGTCTGGACTATAGTCTTGTCTATAGTCTGGACTATAGTCTTGTCTATAGTCTGGACTATAGTCTTATCTATAGTCTGGACTATAATCTTGTCTATAGTTTTGTCTATAGTCTGGACTATAGTTTTGTCAATACTCTGGATTATAGTCTTGTCTATAGTCTGGACTATAGTTTTGTCAATACTCTGGACTATAGTCTTGTCTATAGTCTGGACTATAGTCTTGTCTATAGTCTGGACTATAGTCTAAACTACAGTCTTGTCGATAGTCTGGAGTATAGTATTTGCTATAGTCTGGATTATAGTCTAGTCTATAGTCTGTACTGTAGTCTTGTTTATAGTTTAGACTATAGTATGGACTATATTCTTGTCTATAGTCTTGTCTGGATTATAGTATTGTATATAGTGTGTCTGGTCTAGAGGTTTGTCTATAGTTTGGACTATAATCTTGCCTATAGTCTGGGCTATAGTCTTGTCTATAGTCAGGACTATAGTCTTGTCTATAGTCTGGACTATAGTCTTGTCTATAGTCTGGACTATAGTCTTGTCTATAGTCTGGACTATAATATTGTCTATAGTCTGACCAATAGTTTTGTCTATAGTCTGGATTATAGTCTTGTCTATAATCTGGATTATAGTCTTGTCTATAATCTGGACTATAGTCTTGTCCGGATTATAGTCGTGTCTATAGTCTGGACTATAGTCTTGTTTATAGTCTGGACTATCATATTGTCTGGATTATAGTCTGGACTATAATGTTGTCTATAATTTGAACTATAGTCTTGTCTGGATTATAATCGTGTCTATAGTCTGGATTATAATCTTGTCTATAGTTTGGACTTTAGTCTTGTCTGGATTATAATCGTGTCTATAGTCTGGATTATAGTCTTGTCTATAGTCTGGTCTATAGTCTTGTCTATAGTATTGTCTATAGCCTAAACTCCAATTTGGACTAGAAATAACATTTTGAAAATCAGTTACTGAAAACTTGAAAGAAATTCTAGGAAAATTTGTTTCAAGAAATCCAATTAGAAGTTTATGTTTTGACTTTTTCAAATCTAGTATAATTTATTGCTTAATATGTTTTCAAGATTTCATCATTAAATATGATAAATTTCTTTTATTAAATTGTGTTTTTCGCAGAAATCCTAATCCCTTCAAAGAACACAAAAATAATCTATAACTTTTAATACTTCACAAAAATAAAGGACACAATTGTTAAAAAAGACGTACTTAAAAAAATGTCACATAAAAATCACTAAAAACGGCGATTGGAAGGGAAAAACATTTAAAATGAAAAAGAAATAACTGTAACCAAACGAATAAGCAATATTTATTGAGTACGTGATCTTTGACAAGTCCTTATGTGACCATTTTGAATTTTTTATTACCACATGAGTGTTTTTTTGCCCCTTTTTTATACGGTGTTTTTGGGTTAAAATAAAAAAAAAAAAAGAAATGGCAGCAGGAATAACTACTATTTAAGTAGTGTGGCGGTAGTGGCAGTAACTGACATTAAAAGACAAAATTACAACATTTCATCTTTTACTAAACTTAATGTAAACGGAGGCATATGGAATATTTGAACTGGTGTTTTTGTATGTTTGCATTTTGGGTGCTTTTCTGGTTTTTCTGGAGTATAGAATTTCTACAAAAAATGATGACAACTTAATCACAAATCTAAAACTTAAAAGAAAACTAAAATGCAATTCGTTTTGCTAGCGAATCTGAAATGTTTTGGAAAATTCTTTATTTTAAGTTTCAGCTGTTGGTCCCTTGATATTAAGAAATGTAGTGAAGTTATTGGCTGCTTATTTAAAAAAGGCATAGAGAAAACCTGGGTAATCACTCTCAAGAATAGCTAATGGTAGCTAAAACGAGACATCGATTAGAACGTCAATGTTCCATTCCTCGAGGCTCAAACCACTTTTAGTCTGTTCGTTCACCTATTAACACAGATAGGATTTCTATATGAGAGTTTGATGCACTCTGTCTCGCAGTAGATTCTTACGATATGTTCACACCCCCGGGATACATGGCTCTCGTTTTTCTTGGACAAATCGGGTTGGCAGACCAGCAAGACACCAAATATAAGAACAGGCGGTGGTGAATTTGAACAGACAATCTGAGAGGACTTGATCCAATACGAAGTGCATGGGTCAGTATCGCAGTTAAAATATGGAGTATTGAATAAACGGACCCAAGTAGGAAACAAAAAATAATAAACCTTTCAGCTAGAAAGAATGGACACTTTCTAACAATGAGCTATATTGCTGTCCTAATCAGACCATGCTAATCCTTGTCCATGCAGTTGTTGCCAAAACTATCCTCTAATCTAAAATACTTCATACCTCTCTATAGCTCTTCTCTCTTAACCAAATACTTTTAAAATTGTATTTATTTAACATTTTAAATGTAAAAATCTCATTTGGATTTTGTTCTTACCACCCCACGGAAGTTATCCTACTTCTTTAACTCACCCAACAAGTTGACTTTAAGGCTGTGTGACATTAAATGATGATTAATTTGTGTCTGTGTTAAAAGATAATGACGATAATGATGATTCCACTACCATGTTGAAGCTTGAAGAGATTAATTATTAATTAATTGCTCGTAATGAAAAATACCAAATGAATTATGAGCTCTATAACAATTTCTTCTGTCATTAAATAAAGGAAATATGTACTAAAAGGAAGAAAATGATAGTATTTGAGCACCTGTAAGGAATTTTAAAACAATTTAGAGGCTTTTTTGTCCATCTACATGAGAGAAAATGTCATAAATAGAATGAATGATTTTTCAATTATGACAGACTAAGTGAAAACAAATTGTAGTTATTACTAAGTCTACAAAGTATAGTTTTTTTGCTAATGTGTAAATAAGTTCTTTTTTATTCAGAAAATATTTTAAATATTTTTACTATTTGTGTAAGTAATTTCTTTAAAAGTTGTTTGAATAAACAAAATATTTAGTAAGTGTAATAATAAATTATTTTCAAATACCTTTAAAAGGCCAATAAATTATCTATGGTAAATATTACCTACAAATATGGTAATAAATGGCAATTCTTCACCATAGTGTATCCCGACTTTACCAGTTTTTTACATTTTTATTTCATTACTTCAGCAATAGCGAAACAAAACATACAAAGCAATGAAACCAACACACATCCTAACATACGTTTTTTTCCCAATAAGCAATGTTGTTGTTGTTTTTTTTATCAAAGCATGCCAAAAATTTTCTCGGATTTTTACTCATATCGCCGTTATTTATGGAAGGATTTTGCTGATTTTAAATAGGAAACTTTTTGAAAGTAAGACAGACAGTAAGACTTTAATAATTCTGTAAGACAGAATTATTAAAGATTTGGATCCCAAAGATATCTGGGGTCTTCAGAAAATTGATTTCAACAGACAGGCAGACAGACACACAGACGGACAACTTCTTGAAAGCATGTCTTACAGAATTATTAAAGATTTGGATCCCGAAGATATCTGGGGTCTTCAGAAAATTGATTTCAACAGACAGGCACACAGAGGGACATGGCTTAATCGCTATCTATAAGGATCTAGAATATATATACTTTATAGGGTCGGAAAATTATATTGTGGAAATTACAAATGGAATGACAAACTTATATAAATCGTCTTCACGAAGGGGGCATGTTTCCTTAATGAATGACCCCATCTTGGTGTATTGCAATCCCAGGGTATAAAGGTGCTACCAGTACCTCTAGTCTGCCGGGACTATAAACTAGTGATAATCAAATGTATTCTCGGCCTTTCCTTGAAATTATTTGACATGGGGTCGAACCAGAGCACAACATAATCTGGTACTACGTATCACTTTGTCCGGGCTGGTCAGTTGATTGAGGTTCCTTCGGAATCCACGTAGTGGCAGTGGTTTAAACCCAAATTCGCGCGTTAAAAGATTGATACGCGGTGAAATATACATTTTTCGGAATAAGTTCCTGACGGTTGTGGTGGCCGATGTTGGAGTGTTGGTTGAGATGTTGGAGGAGTTGTTAATACCTTAATCTTTAATTTTTCGGTGATTGTTGCTGGATCAACAGAGCCATCTCAGTAGTGTGGTTGGGCGACTTTAAGAATTCCAGAAATGCACTGGGGTGAGACTTTAGATGATGAGAATGTAAGTAGGGACATGACATTCCTCATAACATCAATAGGGTGTTTTCATCTGATGTTGGGTCCGTCCCTTAGAGTCGATAACTAGTGATTGCTTTTTCCTTTGTCGGGGTTAGATTGAGCTTGACTCCCACCCAGCTTGACAACTGCTCAGTTACATTTTTTTCTGAAAAATGGTAAAATATTATGAGATGTGTGAGAATATCGAGGAATCAGAGACAATTAAACTCGCTTCCGATAGGATACATATGGTTACAGACAAATTTTCCGTCCCTGCAATGATTCTATCTTCCTATAGAATCGAATTTCTATAAAGGGACATTCTTTGACTTTAAAGCTGAAGTCAAGGCATTTGGACTAAGTCGCAGAATCCACTAATTTGTGTTTCGCCAACTTTTTATTGTGAAAATTGGCGACAAGATCAATGCAGTCAATGTATGCGGGTTACGCGAGTAGGATGTGAATGTCTCAGTTGTATTATAAGTTGAATGTTGATGGATGTACGGTATTCCTATTCAGCCATTTACAGTCATTTACAAAAATTGTCAGCTTCGATTTCCTTGCAGGACTCAGGACCTTGCAGTAGTGGTAAGTCTAAAGCTTACCCCGTGATTGATAACTCACGTACAGTACTCGGACTTCTGTCTATTCTTTGATTTTACATTAAAAGTGTATCCAACAAAAGTGTATCTATTTTGTCAATATAAACTCCTTTCGATATTTCAATCTGGAATATCGTCAGACTGACTCTAATCCATATGACTTGAATGAACGCCGGTGATGTGACTTGAGTCATCTAATATTCATTATTCATTGGTTTTAAACAGATATAAAAATATGATATTTACCTCAGACATGTCCGTGTTCGTGAGGATATAATTGAATATTAATTCTTAGTAAAATATTTTTTCTTTAAAATCGGTTGGACTGGACTATTGTTCTTTAGCAAAATACTTAATTTCTGAAACTAAAACTAAATAAACTCTAGTTTAAACTAAATCAAAAACATAAACAAAAACCCCAAAGTGAATTTTAAAGTCCTTACTGTGACAACTAATCTCTTCCTGAAGTTATATTTGTTTGTTCCTGTGTTACAACAATTTCCTAAAACCAATTTCACACTTCTTGCTTCGAAATAAACTTTTGTTTTGTAAAAAAAAGTAAAACAAGGTTTATTTAGTTTGTTACTACCATATTTCTATTTAACGCAAAATTTATTAGTTTAACCGCTTGGAAAACAAAAAAAAGTGAAAATAAAAAGTATTAAAACTACAAAAGTAACTTGTTAAATTTTAGTTACTCGTAAAACAACTAAATAATCATTTGTTTTAAATACAACTTAATGCCAGCCAAACTGAGGTGAATAAAATCCTTTCCACTTTTTCTCATACTTGTATTTAATCCTGTTAAAAGTTTGGTTGTTTCTTTTTTATTTTTGTTTCGGTTGCAATACTACTGTCACCTGGCCTCTTGAGATCACTTGCAAAATTAAGTTGTTTTAAGTTGAATTTTTTAACATATTTTTTTTTTTGTTTTGTTTTCTCTTGCACATTTTTGCATAAAAGTTCTGGCACATTTGTCACAATTAACAGGATTTAATGGGGAGGTCAGGAAGGATTCACTATATATATTCCTTGTAATTGTTTGTAAAAAGAAACAGAAAAATCTGTGTTTTACCCATTGTAGAGCATGTTTTTTTGTGGCTCCTTGTGTGTTTGTGGTTGGTTTCATTGATATCATCTTTTTTAACCATTATTTGACAATTGTTTCCAAAAACCAAAAAACACCCTCCCTAACACACTCTCACATTTACTAAATTGTATTCATGGTTTAACTACTCGTCTCTGGCTTTGGTTTTGATGATGATGTTGATGTCGACATCGAACAATTGGGAGTTCAAATTTAACCTCTCGTTTCTTCTTTTTTTTCCATTTCTTTACTGTCTCACCTGAGGAAGTTTTGGGTTGTTTGTTTTGCTTGACTTTTTTGTGTTAAAACTGCACGTCAATTTAAAAAGTCAGTCTTATAAAATATTCAACAATCAGTTTTCACAAAAAAAGTCTTTGTATAAAATTTATTGTTGATCTAAGAAAGAAATATTTGGGAATTTTATTGTTAAATATATTTGAAATGTTAAAAGTGTTTGAAATTTATGCGAGTAGTGGGAAAAATCCATCAAACTCTTATTCAATGGTGGAAAATATTAAAGAAATTGTATATCGTTAACAATTCGTGTCATTTAAAGCTTGTAAATGACAAGTTTACTGGCATTAAAATACTACAGCTTGAAAGACGATATGGACTTCCTCTAGACTTCCAGGAGAGAGCGGGGGCCAGACGAAAGGGAGAAGGACAGAGGAGGAAGGAGGGGGCGCGAGGAGCCGAAGGGGGGGGCAGAGAAGGAGCGAGAGCGAGCGAGCGCGAGCGAGAGCGAGCGAGCGAGCGAGCGAGCGAGCCAGCGAGCGAGCGAGCGAGCGAGAGAGAGCGAGCGAGAGAGAGCGAGCGAGCGAGCGAGCGAGCGAGCGAGCGAGCGAGAGAGAGAGAGCGAGCGAGCGAGCGCGAGCGAGCGAGCGAGCGAGCGAGCAGAGCGAGCGAGACGAGCGAGCGAGCGAGCGAGCGAGCGAGCGAGCGAGCGAGCGAGCGAGCGAGCGAGCGAGCGAGCGAGCTAGCGAGCGAGCGAGCGAGCTAGCGATCGATCGATCGAGCGAGCTATCGAGCTAGCGATCTCTATCTAGCGATCTAGCGATCTATCTATCTATCTAGCTATCTATCTATCTATCTCTACTATCTATCTATCTATCTATCTATCTATCTATCTATCTATCTATCTATCTATCTATCTATCTATCTATCTATCTATCTATCTATCTATCTATCTATCTTTTTTTTTTTTTGGACGTAGTGATAGTAACCTATCATCTAGTGGCCCCACGACATCTCCAATCCACCCCGGCACCGCGTCAGCATTTCATCAGGGTGGGTGGTTTAAGTTTATTTTCTTCTTTAGTTTTTTTCTTTTTCATTCCTACATCCTCCTATTGTGGGAGGTTCGGAACTCTCAAGCATCTTTTCTTGATAACTGCATTAATATAGTTTTCACAATGATTCCACTCTTGCTTCGATTTCAGCATAATTCTTATTATATTATCTGCTGAAATCATCTCACATAACTTAGAGCTTAATGCCCTTCTTTCATTTATCCACTTTGGGCATTCAAATAGTACATGTTTTGACGTTTCTTCATATGCTCCACTGGCACTGCTTCTCAAATTAAACCTGTATAAATACTGGTTGAAGGCTCCATGGTTTGTCAAGAATTGGGTCATGTAATAACTAACATTTCCATGAGATCTTTCGATCCATTCTTTGATGTTTGGTATCAGATTGTAGGTATATCTTCCCGTTGTCTCATGTGACCATCTTTGCTGCCACATATTCAGCATTCGTGTTCTAGCGTTATTTTTTATGTCCACTTCTCGTTTTCGTTTTTCTGCTTGGTTCATATCGCTGGATTGAATTATGTTTAACTCCTTGTATATTTCATCTTTTTCTATTATTTGAAGGTCGATAGGTAAGAGCCCAGCAATCACCAGAGCTGCTGATGTTGGTACTGTGCGATATGCCGAAATAATTCTTAGCGCGCTGATTCTTTGTGGTTTTTGTAGCACTCTTACTCTACAGTTTTTGTCCATCACTGTTGCAAATGTTGGGGCTGCATACAGAATTTGTGAATGGACGACACTATTTATTAGTTTTCTTGTGTATGGCTTTGGGCCACCACGGTTTGGCATTATTCTGGCCAGTGATGCTGCGGTTTTTATAGTTTTGTTTCTAACATTAGTGATGTGTTGTTTAAAGCATAACTTGTCATCTAACTGTATACCAAGGTAACATAGGTTACGTTTAAAAACAATATCATTTTCTTGCAGCCTGATCCTCGGGGTAACGAAACTCCTCCTTACTGTAACAAGTATGGCTTCTGTCTTTGTTGCTGCTAACTGTAGTCCGGCTTTTGTCAATTCTATAACTATCATTCGTGACTATTTCTATGAGTTCAGCTGTAGGCTGTGATACGACCAACGCAATATCATCTGCATATCCTATAAGTTTGGCGCCATTTTGTAATTTCATATTTAACAGGCCGTCATACATGGCATTCCACAAGAAAGGGCCCAGTACTGACCCCTGTGGAACACCGGCTGTTATTTGGTAGGTTTTTTGTCCATCATCTGTATCATACAGTAGGATTCTGTTATCCAAGTAGTCCGCTATTATTGTGTACATATAATCATGCACCCCTTTGTGTTTGAGAGCTTCTAATATCACTCTCCATTTGGCCGTGTTAAAGGCATTTTTAACATCTAAGGTTATTATAGCACAGAAACCTTTTGCGAATTTAGATTCCATCGCTGTTTTTACAACGTCATTAATGGCATCAACAGTACATCTTCCCTTTCTGAAGCCATACTGATTACGTGATAAGCCGCCAAGTTCATCTATACGTTTTGTAAGTCTGTTGAGTATTAAGCTCTCAAATAGTTTTCCTAGTGAATCAAGCATGCATAAAGGTCTGTATGAGCTTGGTTCGTTTAATGCTTTGTCTCCTTTTCGCAGGAGAACAAGTTTCTGTATTTTCCACTTCGCGGGGAATTTTCCTGTTGCTAGGCATAAGTTAAACGTGCGTAGTAACAAATCAGGCCAGGTTTCGCTTACTAATTTTAAAACTATGTTTGGAATGCCATCTGGCCCGGGACATTTCCCAACTTTTAGCTTTTTTGCTGCTATTTTTAGTTCCTCTTCACTTAGAGGGTAGAAACCATTTGGTTGTTGTAATGCTTCTTCTCTACTCTTCTTGTCTTTGTCAAGTGGGAAGAGTGTTTCGACTATTTTATTTGCCCACTCTGGTTCTTTGATTCCAGGTATAGGTTTTATGACACCTAGTGTTTTTCTGACTATCTGATAGGGTTTACCCCAGGGATCTGAATCAATTTCATTACAGAGTTCTAGCCAGCATCTTCTTTTGCTCTTTTTAATGGCTTTTCTCAACACTTTACGACATCTTCTGTATTCTAATTTAAGAGTGAGATCGTCATGGTTTCTCGTAGTTTCTCTGCGTGCTATTAAACACCTTCTCCTTAGCTCTCGCACTTCATCGTTCCACCAGTACACGGATGGTTTGCTTCGGTATGGTTGGACTCTCGTCATTCCTACATTACAAGCCTTTGTTAATATATCAGTCAGTGATTTTACGGCACACTGAACATTGTCTTCTATTGGGGTTCTTAAATTTCTCGCTTTTATTCTAAGTATATAGTCAACTAATTTATCCTCTTTAAGTTTCCTAACATTCCACTTAGGAAGACTTATATCGTTTTGTGCTAAAGCAGAATTGTCGTCAATGCAAAATGTGATGTATTGGTGGTCACTTAGTGTAAAATCTTCAAGTACCATCCAATTCATGTTGTCATTATAAAGATTGGTTGTTCCAAATGTAATGTCAATTATACTTCCTCCCGGAGGTCTCCTAAAAGTATATTTTTGACCTTCGTTGAATACAGTAAGACCGAGACTGCCAATCATCTCGCTCACTGTTGCACCCCTATTGTCTAGTATATTACAGTTCCATTCAGGGGATTTACTATTGAAATCTCCTCCAATCAGAACCTTACTTCTCGCTCCTCGAATAGATTCCTCTAAGTTGATTATAGCTGCAGCAAATTCTTCGTGACATGTATTAGGCGAAAAATAACAAATGTAGATCCTCACATTATCGACTGTTGCATATACAAATCCAATGTTGCTTTCGTCAATTTCTTTAACATTTACATTTTTGTTTCTTATTATTATAGCTGCACGGTGGCTGATATCTTCGTACCAATTGAGAGATGATATTTTACCATATGGTTCGCTAACTAACACTATATCTATATCGTCTTCTGCTGCCTTCTGCATCATAAGATCTTGTGCTTCTCTTCCTCGACCAAGGTTTATCTGAAGAAACTTTCTAGTCATTTCGTTGGTTTTCTCTTCTATTGTTTATGCAGAACATACTGCCTATGTAGTGTTTTGTATTCTTTAAACCCTCTTCTTGGCATATGATGCACCTCATTTCTTCTTTACAGTCTTTAAATTTGTGACCGGAATTGCAGCATTTTCTGCAGATATTTGTTCTATCTACACCATTGCAAGACTTTGCCATATGACCTTGATCTAGGCATTTGAAGCATTGTATAGCTTTATCCTTTTTTCTCACTCTGAACATCACCCATCCTATTCGAATTTTGTTGTTTCTTAAAAGGATAGCGGCAGCATCCTCCTGGATTTGAACCAAGGCTTGCTTGGTCTTTCCGAAGGATTCTCTAACATTGAGGATTTTAATATCAGTGAGCACCATGTCTGTCACAGTTTTGAGTGCACTTATAATATCCTCCTGCTCTGTTGATTCGTCCATGTCTCTTATGTCGACTATGCAGTTCTTTTTAACCGTTTTAATTGTGACATTGTTTCCCAATGTGTTTCCAATAGCACGCGTTAATTTTCTGCCTGTCTCTCGCCTTTGTGATCTACTATCTATCTATCTATCTATCTATCTATCTATCTATCTAGATCTATCTATCGCTATCGAGCGAGCGAGCGAGGAGCGAGCGAGCGAGCGAGCGAGCGAGCGAGCGAGCGAGCGAGCGAGCGAGCGAGCAGCGAGAGAGCGGCGAGCGAGCGAGAGAGCGAGGCGAGCGAGCGAGAGCGAGCGAGCGAGCGAGCGAGCGAGCGAGCGAGGAGCAGCGAGCGAGCGAGCGAGCGAGCGAGCGAGGAGCGAGAGGAGCGAGCGAGCGAGAGCGAGCGAGCGAGGAGCGAGCGAGCGAGCGAGCGAGGAGCGAGCGAGCGAGCGAGCGAGCGAGCGAGCGAGGCGAGCGAGCGAGCGAGCGAGCGAGCGAGCGAGCGAGAGCGAGCGAGCGAGCGAGCGAGCAGCTAGCGAGAGAGCGAGCGAGCGAGCGAGCGAGCGAGCGAGCGAGCGAGCGAGCGAGCGAGCGAGCGAGCGAGCGAGCGAGCGAGCGAGCGATCGATCTAGCGACGAGCGAGCAGCGAGCTAGCGAGCGAGCGAGCGAGCGAGCTAGCTATCGATCGAGCGAGCGAGAGAGCTATCTATCTATCTATCATCTATCTATCTATCTATATCTATCATCTATCCTATCTATCTATCTAATCTATCTATCTATATATCTATCTATCTATCTATCTATCTATCTATCTATCTATCTATAAAACTTGGAAACTTTGAAATTTATAAGGAAAAGTCGAATGGCGATCTATTCCGATAGCACAATTTTTTACATATTCAAGTGCTTTCTTTATGTTTTCAAAATACAAATCTTAATTTTATCAAATTCCTGGTATAGTAGCAACCAAAAGTAATCAATTGTATTTCATTGTACAATGTGTACTTTTTTGCGGAACTTCAAATATTAAATCAAACGACTAACAGAAATACAAACAAAGTTCCAGTCATAGAAACATATTGATACTGTCACTTTAAATATTTGTACGACAAATATCAATTGTAAAACTTTCCATGAGGTGGAGTTAAAACTGAAGGAATAACTCTACTTTTTCAATACACAAACATGAAAAATAACACCTTTTTAGTGTTGGCTGATATTCAATTTCCTAAAGCGGTGGGGGTCTGGCTTGAGAAAGCCCAGTCGGGAAAGGGTTTGAGTAGGTAAGTAAACATTTACTTAGAAACACTACTGTTTGTTGTTGGCAGTGCTAGTTTTGTAATAGAATTATTTGTGAGTTTGTGTGTATAAGTTTATATTTGAAATTGAAACACATTTCAGTTATATTTACCTGACTATTATTCAATATTTGTCTCCACGCTTTACCACTCTCAAGCCCATTGGTATATGTACATTGGGGCCGAGACGTTACAAAACAATAACAATTCCAAGCAATTAAATCACTTTGATGGTAATTTGGATTAATATTGTGTTGTCCATTTTAGCCATACGAACAATTAGTTTTGCCTGGCAGAAACACAAACCCAAAAATAAAAACATTTTATTAAGGATTTTTAGACAGTCTACTACCACTACTACTGCTCTACCACTACTATTACAACAACTAACTATGTTTTGTTGTACTACAATTTAGTGCGTATCTATTAGACTTGGTATCTATTTATCTATTTCTAATGTTTGTTCGGTTGTCTATGTTTGTGTGTGTGTGTGAGTTCGATTTGTATGTTTTATTTGTCGTACAACACATACGATTAGGTAAATCTAAAATAGATTTATTAGCCAGTTGCATTGTATACGACCTGTGATAATAGTCTTTCATTTTGTCTATATAAATTTGTGTGAGCGTGTGTGTAAAAATGGTTGGGGGTTTGGTAAAGAGATGAATGTCGTTCGACTACTACAGACACACAAATATACAGTGTAACGTTAAGGTAATTAATTTACAAAGCATTTAACCATTTGATTATTTCATTGAACTTTGATGGGTTAAGGAATTTCTCTACTAAATTAATTAGTTAAATGTTAAACTGTATGTACGTATACTTTCATTTAAATTTAAAACAAATGTGAAGAGATGAAATTACTCAAAAATATGTTTAAATTAAAGATATCAGTTGATACTTAAAGTTCATAAACTGAAACAACTCAACGTTGTCAACATTGCAACAATTCGTTGTCGAAAACTAAATTTTATACACATCTGTTGTCTAAATGTTAACAAACATGGTAAGCTCTCTATTGGCAACGGATTGATTGTCCATGGGTTACAAACAATCCATATATCAGGAAAAATCTTAATTTCAGGAAGCCAGTGTTCGAAATACACCAGAGTTTAAAAACGCTGTGCTTGGCTTTATAGGACATTTTTTATAGGAATCTAAACTGCAAATTTAGATTTGTTTTCGGGAAAAGGATTGGTTGGCTCTTTTTGAAATCCTAATGAAATATTCCAATACATTTCAGTATTAAGTATGTGTTATACATGGATCAGACAAATTGAAATACTAAAAGAACAGACTGGCCCGAAATCAAAAGTCTCTTTGAAAGCACTTCATCTCCCGTAGATTGGACGAACTACTAGTTCTGGAAAACTCATTGATAATTTTGATTTTAATGAGACGCTATCTATACTTCTTGTAGGAATCTTGGAGTCCAAGGACAACACACATTCTTTAGTAGAAATTCTTTCAATAAGGCCAAAATGGACCACGATTCGGGAAGTTGCGACGAAAATCGTCTCGAATCTAAACTGCAAATTTAGGGACACTTAATTTCGGGAAAGTATGTTAAGAGTGTGTTCTAATGTCCATCGACCAATAGAAATACTAGAAGAACAAACTGGGCCGAATTCAATAGTCTCTTTGAAACCAATCCGTCTCCCGCATATTAGACAAACTACTAGTTTGGGAAAACTCATTGAGTATTCTGACTTTAAGAGGCGCTATCTATGCTGCTTGTACGAATTGGCAGGGTCCTAAGCAAATTAAGCAAATATAGTGGATTCCATAGATAATGCTTTCTTTAGAAGAAATCTTTTAAATAGGGCAATATGGACAACGATTCGGGAAGTTGCAACGACAATCGTCACAACTTTAACACTTTTCAAAGAGAGACCTAGACGGCTTAAGAGAATCCTATGAATAGTTCTAAGTGACTTAGCAAGTCCCGTTGCAATCAATAATGACATTTTAGTCATTTAAATCTCCCGTGTATTAAGGCATATTTCCAGCTTTAATGCAACCATCAGTATCTGAAATCATGCCATGAGAATAAAGACTATTTAACTGGACGGGAAATGTGTTAAAAATTTGGACAAGAAATGTCTCAGTAATATGGGTATCTAGTTGCATATTCGGATGATGTTATGCCCTTAAAGATATGAATATTTCATTCAAAAATAATTAATCTCATGGAATTAAACTTTTAGTAGCTATGTTCATGGGTCCGAAAAAACGGCTTGGACTTCCAAATAACTTGGCATAATAGAAACCTTATAGTTAGAATCGAAAGGTTAATACTAACATTCTGAAATTTCTCGGGGTTCCCAATATTAAGTGATACAAAATACTCTAAAGTGCTCGAATTTTCCCGAAAAAGTTTCGAAGTTTTGCGAGAGGAATTCCGGGAATTCTCACAAAATAATTCTGAGCCGATTGGTATACTTTAAGGGTAACCTCCCAAATGTTAAAATGATAAAAAATACTCTAAAGTGCCATTATCCTCGAATTTTCATGTTGGACTTACAATGAACTCGTCTGTGAGAAGAACGTAATGTTATTGTTGTAAAAGGTATAGTCACTCGAAAATAATAGACATTTTCTAGTATTCAGTTAAATTTCCCGGGAATTCGGGACTTAAAATTCAGCGGATCTATAATTTACATATTTCTGAGAAATTAATGCATTGAATATCATACTCAAGGACACATTGAAGAGATAAGAGGGTTCCACGCTATAAAGACATTCGGAAAAATTAATTGGTTAACGAATAGTACTTAGACATTAGGTCTAACATTGTTACTTAGATATACATATAACGAATTGAAGTCGAAGTGCTTTACTTGAGTACCTGTCGTGTTGGCCTATCTCACGTTGGTCTTTTTCAACCACTCGGTGAGCTTTGTGACGACCCACCATCGCCCCTTCAATGTTCAGTGAAGAAATCAGGTGGCAATTTCTGTACATGGCTAAAGCCGGACCATGTACAAGCACTTTGCTCAAGTGTTCGAACTATCTAATCTCTGACCATTGCTGCCCCGTTGCCTAACTTCCGAGATGTAAAACATCACTTCCGTTTACAACCTCGCAGATGGGATGGCCTCTGTTGATTCGGCAACAGCACTTAGAGACGTAACCGGTAGACCGAAGTACGAATCCGTCAAATAAGCCGAGACTTTGTTTTTACTCACAGGGACACACTGTGGTAATTCTGGTATGAACAAAGTTTACTCTGAACATACCTGGACAAGGACTTTCATCCATCATCATTCAACCCAGCACACTTGTCATTTATCCGATACATTCATAAGAGAAAAACATACGACACACTCATTTAGGTATATGGGTAGAGTGAGGCCGCATACCTCTACATTCATTTCGAATCATATACAATTGACACCGACTCATTTCCAACGCTTAGTCCCACAGTCATTCCTCTGTGGGGTGTATGTTGCCATTCGGCAACAGCACCGAACTTATCCCGAAATATTGACTTTACCCTTACATCAGTCCTTTAACCGCCACTTAATTTTCCCGCGAATTTGGGTTTAAACCAAAGCCACGTAGATCCCGAAGGAACCTCAACCAACTGACTAGCCAGGACATAGTCCTGCGGGCAACTGGCCACCCGTAGTACCATATTATGTTGTTCTCTGGTTAGACCCCATGCCAAATCATACCAAGGACAAGCCGAGAAGTGAAGTGACATCACCAGTTTATAGTCCCGGCAGACTAGAGGTACTGGTAGCACCTCTATACCCCCGGATTGTAATACACCAAGATGGGATCTATCATCAAGTATCGCAATAGGTCAATTTTTCTTCGAATGTTTTCGCTAAATTGGCAGCGCCGCTAACCAAATCTATCTGTTGGTAAACTTGAATTAAAGGCGAAAATCTATAGTTAAGATTTACTTAGAGAGCAACACCTAACCAAACTAAAGGCCGTTGAACCAGGATATAACACTCCAAAGTATAAATTAATTACAAGTTCAATAATGTTTTAATTAGTTTTTAATACGTTACACTGTATGCCTCTCAGCAATATTTGCATATTATTGGCCTTTGGCCTAAACATTGTTAGAATTAGTTTTTCATTCCGAAATAACCTAAAAAGGTGGGTGAGTGCAAAGGTGAAATAATATTGTATGTTTTCTCGATGTATATATATATTTTTTTCTATGGACAAACCAAAATATTACCACACACAATTTGTTGATATTTATTTAAAGGTTTATCGATATTTCTGGTCATTGTGGGTCGTTAAATAGTGTGAACGGCTATTGCTGTTTATACTCCCAATAAACGAACAATAAAAGATGTCTAAACCGAAGGATGCTTAAATGTGCATTGCATGGTATGCACGTGTATATTAATTTGTTAGATAAATATTAGTTTTATTTTAGATTAATGCGTTTTTCATTTTAACATTTATTATAAATGTTCTATAATGGATTTTTAAATTACTCCACATTTAAATAGAGATTTATTATAATGTGTAGGGGTGTGTATGTGTGTGTGTTGTGTTAAGAATTTAAAAAACCATTTAAATTAATTGAAAATTACATGAAATAAATGTAAATACACGTAAAACATAAAAACATATATTCAGCCAGAAAAACATACATCCTCAACTAAAGATGATAAATATTCACATTAAACCAAATTATACCTTTTACAAACTTTTATTTCTTTCTGTTCTGACAATGTTTTTTTTCTATTCTGCCTGCCTGTTTTCTGTCTTGTTATTAAGTAGAAAAAATGCTAATACAAAAAAAAATTTTTTTTTGATTTTTGGCCAGAAAACAAATGTTGGTAACTACTACTACCAGTTCCACGACTGCCGCCTTTTTGGTTTGAGGTTGTAGTGTGGTTTCACTACTACTTTCCTTTTGGGTGTTTAATCTATATAGTATTTGAGTATGTGTGTGTGTAAAAGATGTTTATTTTTTTTTTTGGAATTTGTTTAAAGGGATTTACCCTGACCCTAAATCAAGCTTATATTTAAATAAACATATGTGTAACGTTATAAAAATATAAAAAATGGCTTAAAGCAAATCTGTCTTTCTGTCTTCTTTTCTTAAATACTGTTGCATGTTTGACTCCACTAAAGAAGTAAAAAATCATAAAGTTAAACCAAAATGCTTCACATACTTCTCGTTTATATTCAAAAATTTTAAATTAGAGAGAATGAAAAATGGAATAATAAAAAATAAATACAAAATCGTAACCATAAGTTTGTTTCATAATAAATAGCTGGTTATTTAATAGGGATATTCACTAGAGTCAGTAATTTCGTTAGGTTTGATAGAACGAACCTCAAACAGGAAACCTCCTGTCAAAATTATAATATCATCAGCTCTTCCCATAACTGGTGATCTTAGAAGAACTCCCAATGTATTTAGAATAACTGGCTATTGGTGGATCTTCTTGCCAAACAATTGGCAATGTGCACTACGGTCAGACTGATTTGACTGAGTACTAGATCTAATTCCAAAACCCTTATAATGATACAAGAGATTTTCAGTATCATAATTTTACGGATTCTTATGAATCGCCTCCTCTAACATTCGACTGTTCCCATAGCTATACTGATGGATTAAAGACAAATAAAGGAGATGGTGGCAGTATCTTAATTGAGGAATTTTAAACTAAAATGTTTTTTAGACTTAATGATGATTGTACTATTCTTCAAGCTGAAATATCAGCGATAAAAAGGGCAACATATATCAAATCCAAAGTAAATGTAAAACGTTTGTTGGTAAAGAAAAAAAAAAACTGTTATATAGTGATCAGTGAAGGTATTATCGTCCGAAACTCAGTTTCTTGGACGTAATTCCTAAGAAATTTCCAATCAGTGTTCGTGAAGGACGTTATATTTGGAATAATATCACTACCAAGATATTTGGAACTAATTTCGACTAAAGCCTGAGAATGACAAAGAAATTACTCCAGAGTTTCACTGTCCTCTCCACATGCTCTACATTCCTCTGAATACGCACGTTCAATTTTGTATAGTTGTGTCCGTAATCCTGTCTGTCCACTCAAAATACGTACCATAATACTAATCTCAGATTGGCCCATTTTGTGTAGGCTTTTCGTCCTACTATCGTT